>NW_008824468.1:1411460-1427454 GCF_000699105.1 Pygoscelis adeliae
GTGCAGAACCTGGTATTTGAACTTGTTAAATTTCAACCCATTAATCATTGCCCAATGCTCCAACCTATCCAGATCCCTCTGCAAGATCTCTTGTCCCTTCAGAGAGTCAACAGCACCTCCCAGTTTAGTATTGTCAGCAAACTTGCTAATGGTGTATTCAACTCCTGCATACAGATCATTGATCATTGATAGAAATATTGAACAGAACTGGCCCTAGGATTGAGCCCTGAGGAACACCGCTGGTGACCAGTCACCAGCCAGATGTAGCCCCATTCACAACAAACCTCTGAGCCCTGCTGTTCAGCCAGTTCTTCACCCAGCACACCGTGTACCTGCTCATCTCACAGTTGGGCGACTTGTCCAGAAGGAGGCTGTGAGGGACAGTATCAAAAGTCTTACTAAAATCCAGAAAAACTACATCCACCATCTTCCCTTCATCTACTAGGCAGGCAACCTTATCATAGAAGGATATCAGAATAATAATAAAGCAGGTGCCATCTTTTATTCTGGAAATAGAAACAAGCAGAAGATGCTCACACAGGACTGAAATTTATTTCCAAGCAGAATATCCTTCCCTAATAAAAAACTTCCATGGAGGTGTTAGTCACCGCAGAGAACTAGAACAGTTGTTTTATGTGTTATTGGGCACAGTCCAGCAATAACTGGCTAAAATACTACAGTTTGCCTATACAGAAGATCAAAGCAGAGAGTCCTTTCTGGCCTTCATCTGAAAGACGGTACCTTCAGCATCCCACTGCACTCTGTGATAATGCTAGTCTCTATTTTCATAGTGGTCCAAAGCAAGAGTAAACCTGAGAAGACCCCCAGGACAATACAACTTGCTCTTCAATTTGAGAACAAACTAAGCTCCTTCCTAAATTGTGAAATCCACGGCACTTGCACTCTCCTCACAAATGCAGGTGACACTTATTGACAAAGAAATATCACTTTTACAGATCTATATAATAAAGTAATACTGTTTTTTTTTTTAAACAACCAAACAATCCTCAGTCCAAAATTCCTGTTGTTTGTGCTGCTTTATTAAAGTGTAAGTATTAAAAAAGTGATAGCATAAATCTCATGAGCCCAGCATGTTAATTGGAACAGAGTAACAAATTTTGAAGGTTCTGTTTTATTATAATTCACTGTGGAAATCTAAGAGTTATCTGACCATAGATGTATGAATCTATTTCTTGAATTAAAAACATGCCCATCCAAATGTCCCAGGACAAATCCAATATCTATCATTAGCAATAAATAGTGTTTAATAAACACACAAACTCCATGTCTGGAAATCTACTAAAATGTCTCTCTAGACTCTTTCTTCCTAGCCAAGTAGCCGTTTCTGTGAATCTGAACTTAAACTTACAGTCATAAGTCCTACCGCATAATTGTTGCTGCAATTTCTAAGTCATTACATAACACTTGTGTCTTACAAGCTTGACCTTGTTCCTATGTCAGTAAACTATAAAATTGTTGTTCAAGTCAGTGAGAATGGATTTAAACCATTTGTTATGCATAGTACTATGGCTTGTAGTATTATTTTTATTGTACTGCTTGAATTTAGTTCGTCATGCATTGTTCGGCCCAGACTCACCCCATTAACTTCAGAAACTTAAATGAGATGCCTAAACTGGAAACAAAGTGCCATAAGCTTCCTAAATGTGTCAGAGAGAAACAGGCATCTCTACCTACAAAAGATCTAACCTACCTTCTGAACAAAACTCCCCCTAAATCGGGAAAGGGAGAGCTTTTTAGGGAGTTTATTAGTTTGCTCAAGGTTTGTATTGTTTCTCTGCTGAAAGGCAGGTAGCAAATTTTGAACAAAATGTTTAAGCAGATTGTTTGCTAGAAAAATCAACATGAGACTTGCATATGCTTGTAAAGGTATATAGAAATATCTCTATGGGTATTTCTAGTAAAAAAACAAGCGTAACAGCCCGTAAGAAGTGATAACTGCAGTCCATTTACCAACAGGTTAGCAGGAAATAAATGGCAGCTTACTATTGTTCTCTTGCTATAGGGTTTATTGGTGCATTTATGCGGCTCTATTTCATTTGCACATCTGTGAAGAGCACTGCTATATAAAATGTATATGGGCTGTATATGGAATTTAAAACTTTCCAATGATAAAATGTCTCAACAGCCTTTTCATCAGAATTACCAAAAAAACTTCTAAGTCCATGTTTGTTTTTAAATCAGAACACCGCTGTTTTTGTTCAAGCACAGCAAGCAGGAACAGTTCAGCTGCACTTGCATGTCAGTTTATTCAAAGAGGGTATTTACTAATTCACTGATATCCCATTGCCTCAACAAATAAGGAGAGAGTCCTACACATTGCCCTCCACTCTTCTTTGTTTGTGCCTCTTCCAACTGCTGCTCTGGGGGCAGAGCTCTGCATTTGGACAAGCTCTCTTTCTATGTATCACGTGATGTAAACATGGGAATAGGGAGCTTTGAGTACTTCCTCCTGCCTTCACCTTCTCCTGCATTTTATTGTCACTCCATCTGAAAGTAATCAGGATCGTTAATGCCATCCTTAATCATAACACTTCATAACTGGTATTATTCTATCGGGAGATGGGTGTTCAGCTGGGATGGTCATTGCACTCCTGGAAGATGGCTTTCAAGGTAGGCTTCCCACCATGACATTGGAGAATGTACGAGACCTGGATTATTCTCATATCCCCTTCTAGGCTGGATCCTCCACCTTCACACCAAACACCCTCAGCTGTCCCAGATGTTTTAGACACCATTTTCTGTTTGTAGGTTGGTGTGCCCCTGACATTCCAATCAAGATGAAGACCTCGTCATGAAAAGCCATTGTACAGACAAATCTGAAGTGAGTTTACAGTCTACATCAGCCAGAGTCAGATGGGAAAAGGAGGAAGAACAAGGTAACAAAAATAACTTCAGCAGAGAAGCAGGAGCTCAGATGGCTCAGCTTCTAGCAAAACAAATGTGGCACATGTCCCTTCACAAACAAAACGATGGGTAAGTAACTGGAACTGCAAGTACATTCCATGACATTCTGTTCTCACTCAAGTCAAATCTTCACTGTAACAGGATTTTACCCATTCAACATTTATATTTGGTACCTTCTCATAAGCTTTTCTTTTTGTTTCAGAGTCCATCCAGTCATTTTCCTTTTCCAACATGTCGATAAAAGCCCAGCGAATTCCTTCAGTCAACTCCTCCATCTGCAAAACATTTAGCAAACCCCTCCCCAGTGAAATATGTCATGGCAGAATCATTATAAGAAAAGGTTTGGTGCATGCAGGAGCAATGGATTTGGTTAGACCATAAATGATTCCAAATCAGACAGTATCTGCTGTTCTTTCTTGAAGGCTGATTTCTTCTTTCTCCAGTCCTCAGATACCTCTTCTGAAAATAAATTTCTTTCCATTTTCTTTTCCTTCAGGTGCACCACACAACCTGTTCATTGCTGATCCTTTCATGTCACAATTGTGAGAATGTCTGTCTTGAAATTATAAAAAATACTGATTTTAATACTGATTTAAAAAATACTGAGATTTGCAGTGATTTGGGGAGATTTCTGACACTTTGGTTCTAGATCACTAGCCCATGCAGAAGCAGCAGCCAGCTGCAAGGCATTTGCACAAAGTCTTTCCTGCAGAGACAGCATCTGTAGCCTTGTTTGGTTTATGTCAGACTGAGACACGCCTTATTAATACTGCCAAAGGACTGAATTTGGGCTGACAGTATCATGATCCAAATACAAAGCAATATCCAAATATTTAGCCTGTATTTAGCTGTATTTGTGAAGTACTCCTACCCTTTACTTATGGCAGGGATAAAGGCCATAGCTCACAACACTGAGCAGCCTTAACTGCTTCTGTGGTCTTGAACCACCAGTGACAGCTTGCATCGGTGCAAAGCTAGGAAAACCCATAACCATTTTAGCTTGGCTGCTTCTTCAGACACCTATACAAAGCCACAAGCATACCACAAGCAAGTAAAAAAAATAACAATAGGACTGTTTAGTGAGTATGCACACTAAGAAAACACTGAAATGACAGAAAACAAGAAATCTAATGGCTAAGAGATGCATTATATCAGTCTAAAGAGCAGAAATGTCCTCATGCCTATGCATCCGTCTGGCAGCACAGACCAGAAAGGTGTATGCAATCAGCTGCTTCTATTTATACCAACAGATGAACCTCATGACAGATAGCCACTGAGAATACTGTGAGAGTGAGGCAATTCAGGGGATCCAGCTGTTGCTTGAGTCCTTTAGCACAGACCAAACCGGAGTTGAGATTGCACAAGACATGACAGACAATTGTTACATGAAGACTTATTGGATCTTTGTGTTATCAGTTATGTTGCATTTAAAAATAATGAAAACGTCAAGTACCAGAGATTTATATAATTTTATTCTATAGATCTAGTAGCTCTGAAATGTCATTAAAAAGTGGGGACTACAACCTGGAAAGTAACATTACCTTTAGCTAGATTGTTATTTATGTATCAGATGTATGTTTTAACCTGGAACTCTTCATTTGTGGTGGAGTCAGACAAAACATAACAAAGCTCCTTTGATTATTCATTTTTTCCTACCCTTTTCAAAAAACATTTTCTTATTTTTAGAGACAATATGGGACAACTGGAACAGGTCTAGCATTAAATATGACTAAACAGTCAACATTCACAGTAAACTGCATCCCAGGGAATAGGATAACTTAAAGATATTGATGACAGAGCACTGACTCAATTAACTTAGTGCACTAATGAGGTGAACTCCCTGTATTTGGAGGTTACAGGTTCAAACTCAAGCTCTGCAGCTGGGCCCTGGTGTATACTTAGGCTTTATGCACCAGCTGTAGCTGCAGGGGGCAGGGGTAGAAACCTATTCCTGCTATCAAAGTTATTACTGAAATTGCTCAGGCATAGCTGTAAGAAACACTGCAGGCACTCTGAGTTAGAAACAGTGCTATATTTAGACACAAATAATGTCTTCCTTGATAAAAAGAGAGAAGTATCTAAGGTATGAAACATCAGTGACAAAACATGGGGCAAAAATAATCCATATTATCCATAACTCAGGATTTGCTTATCAGACAGATATATGCCATGAGACAGGAAAAAAAAAATCTGTACAAATAAGAGTGCTTTTCTCAAGTGCTTTCTTACTGCTTACGAAAGAGAAATAGGACTGAAAACCAGTGAAATGAAAGTGATAACACCACAAATTATTAACTTGTAAAGCACACTTCTAAATGGATTGCAACAAATTTCACCTGCATCTAATTTTAATCTCCATGGATTATAAGTCTGAATCTTGTGATCTACACTATAAATTTTATATGCATTTCTTATTATGGATGCTACTGTGAATTCAGATATTTTTTCAAAGATTTGGTCTGAAAGGAATTTGCATGCCAAGAAATATTTTAATTAGGTCACATTTCAACAGAAAACCATTCTCTATCAGCTTCTCATAATTTTCCCTCACATATGCAAACATGAAAAAATGTTCGTCCCCTCCATAAAGTGTACATTTCCTATAGTCTTTCTCTTCCCTCTTATCCTGCACAGAGGTCATACTGTTTAATATCCCAGAAATATTTTTTGCCACTGAACTGCCAAATAGCACACTACAAACATGATCAAGAGTCAGGGAACTGAAAAGCTGGATCTCAGAGAGGAAACTCCAGCTGAAGGCAAGTAGCAGAAGAAATGCAGAACCTGAGAGGGGAAACACACGTTTTCCCCTGAGAGGGGAAACACGGAGAAGCCAAATCAGAGTGTTGGTCTGTCTAAAATGGAGTCCTTCCCTGAGAAAACGGTCAAACTAGATAAAGTCAAACAGACAATCTCAGACTACTGAGCCAGGTCTGTGCAGGACTATCACAGAGCTGTTGCTCCCAGCGCAGGATGCTATTTCACATTTCCTAAATGGTTGTGCCTCTCCTGTACCGAGAGCTAAGTTCAATGACTAAATTAGTTAATTTTAAACTGACTACTGTTGGAAAATCAATGGCTGGAAAAGCAGATATTGGAAAACCCTGTGAGAAAAATATGAACTGAAAATAAGCCATAAATTATTGTGAAGGGTAATTAATCATTTGAATATGTTATTACGGGAAGTGATAACATAGCTATGTTTGAAGTTTTAAAATGAGGGTGAACATCCAGCTAAAAGCTATTCTCTGGATTCAGCAGCATGGAGGAATACTTTCCTTCACTGTTGAGCAAAAAAAAAAATCAAAATCACAAATATAAACTCTCAGTATATGGCTCTAAACACCCCTTAATTTGGGCCAGACATCAGTTACAATTTTCTTGCTTAGACTACAGGTGTAGCACAGTTAGCTTTAAAAAGGTAGCCCTGAAGCAGAGAAATCTTGACTAGTCTTTAACTAGTCAGTAAAAACCTTACTATAAAAAGTTTCACTTGCTATACTAAACCATTTCTCATCGATACCTCCCTGCACAGCCTGGCTGTCACTATTTACACAAATTAATGCTGCTCAGCCTGTTTTTGATCTGGCTACATATTTGTCTGAAGGGCTGCATATGGAAAGAATGGGCAGTGCCCAGATGGATAGAAAGGTGACATTTCTTTGAATTTGTTCTGGTTTATCCTTGTTGTCTTCTTTTTAAATTCAATTAAAGCATTAAGAATCTTGTCTCTATTTAAACTTCAGTCTAACGTCAGAGACAATTTGTGAGGAAGAATCCACTAATTAAAAGTTTCTAGACAGAGATCTCAAAGGACTCACCATCTCTTTCTTGTCTTCTTGAAAATGAGTGTTCACAAACATCTTGCCCACAACGTAAGGGAGCGCGTTTTCAACGAGGTCAACACATTTGTCCCACTGGGGCAGCAAAGTTGTGGTTCCATGGATCACCTGTTGGCAGGTGCATGTAGTAGGTCATAACATCATACTGTTTAAGAAGAACAAGTCTGCATCCACCTACAGTATAATCTAAAGCATCTTTGTCAAAGAGCTACCAAAAGGAAACAATAACAATACTTTACAGTTATTTGCATTTTCATCAAGTGCTATGACAAATCTTTTGAACCCCACAAAATAGCTGTAAGATTTTAAACTTAGAAACAGTACAATGGCAATGACTTAGAGAGGCTAGGCTTAGAGGGTTAGTTATGGGAAGACATTCCCAAGTGCCAACTTTAGGCTAACCTTGGCAGTCTTTCTGTGTTAAGCGGAGAGACACTTTCCTCTAGAAAATCCCTGCTCTGAGATATCTCCTGAAAAAGTTTCTCTTCCTCCACTGACTAGGGGAGAAGCCTAGGGAGACCATGCTCATTAAAATGGAGGTCTGTCCTTATGAAACACCTCCTACAGAGCCCTTCACCGCCATGAACTTTTCTGTGCTAACTAATGATGTCTAACATTGGTAGGCATGTGTCCACACCTTTTTGTCATTTTCCTGTCTAGCTACTCTTACCACAGCCTGTGTAAAATAAATAGTTGCTTTCAGTCCCTCTCCCAGAGTATTTTCAGGAGAAAACAGGTTTGAATCATGAAGAACATTGAATACATGTTTGTCCCCCAAAAATCTCTCTCCATGTTGTGGTAGAAAGATGTTGGTAGAACAGCTTGTGTATTTTACTAAAGGAATGGTGGTTAAATACACACTTCCAGGCTCTGATGATGTCCTTGCACCACCATACATGAGTTTCAAAAGAGAAATAGTCAAGAATGGTCAACACACCAATGAACAAGGCAAAATAGAGCTCAAGCACATGGCTGCCTTGCTTTCTGTTTCTCACGGGAAGAATGTTGTTACTGTGGATGCTTACCCAGTAAACATTACTTTTTCTCATCAAGGTAGAAGTTCATTTTTTAAAAAAATACACACAAGAAAATATGAGATGGGTCCATGTAAGCAATAGCAGTGTTGATTTAAGAAACTTTTGTTGTTTTCAAGGTTCAAAGAGTTCCCTTTCCACTTAAGGAACTTCTTAAGCTTTTCCACAGAGAACAAGTAAAATCCCAGTCCAGTAGTTAACACCTGTCAGCTGTGTAAAAGCAGAGTATAGTCAACACCAGACCAGGTCCGTCGGGATAGGATTTTGGCCTCTCACAGATTATACAAGCCTCTTAAACACTGATCTAGCAGTTTCTGAGCCTCTCCTTTTTCCCAGTCTTCTCTTCCTTTGAGCCCAAGATTAAATTTCTAGCAAAACTGAAGGGTTTGGATTTGTTGTTTTCCAATAAGAAAAGATTTCATTGGAAAATTCCAGAGTAGCTTAACCCTCAGCTATTGAAGGTCAGATATTTTGGTAGCTCAAAGATTGATTTTCTCCATCATATTGTCTGTAATTAAGTTTAATCAATGACTCACACTTAAATACACCAGTGAATTGCATTTTCAAACACTTTTTATTAATACTGTATGTTCGCTAATAGATTTTCAATGACAGAGAGAACACTGCTTCTATAAGAAAACCACATTAAGCCAAGCAATACATAATAAGGTAAGTTTCCTAAACAGACCCAAATTTGAAAATAAACTCCTTTTCCAAATTCTTTAACCCTCATATATAACACAGCACTAAAAAAAAAAGAAAAAAAAGAAAAAAAAGAAAAAAAAGAAAAAAAAGAAAAAAAAGAAAAAAAAGAAAAAAAAGAAAAAAAAGAAAAAAAAGAAAAAAAAGAAAAAAAAGAAAAAAAAGAAAAAAAAGAAAAAAAAGAAAAAAAAGAAAAAAAAGAAAAAAAAGAAAAAAAAGAAAAAAAAGAAAAAAAAGAAAAAAAAGAGGAAAAAAGAGAAGAAAATTGCTCTCCTGGGTCCAAGCAAAACCACAATGGAGCTTTTTCCTGATGCAGAGGAAGAAAGGGAGTCATGGCATTAGTCATCAGAGCTTGAAATTCCTTCCAAAAGCTCTGACTACGCATCAGCCACAAAGGAGTCAGAAGACAGAGCTGGCTTTTAGACTGTGACATATTATTATTACAACATAATAATTATCATTATTTTGAGGGAGGCTTGACTGTAAGGAGGACAGAAAGGCAGCACAGGCTGTGAGACCAATAAAAATAGAGCTGAGAGGAATAGATTATATCTCACAGCTGGTTTATTGATGTTTATGTTACAACAGCCAACTAGAACTCCCTCAAAATGGTTCTCCTAATATTAATGTAGCCACTCTAAAACACGGTACTCCAGGTAGTAACAGTGACTATAAATAGCAGGTTTCAAGCCCTCCCAGTCAATTCAGAGCTCCACAACACAATTAACTGATCTCTTCCCCAGATGCCACTGCACATTTTTTAGGACTCAAAGCACCACCGCAGAGGAGCTGCTGATAGTTGCTGATGTGGTAATCAAAGCACTTTCTCTAGAGTCAGCAGGTTTGTCCTATTTCTCAACCTGAAGGTTTTTTCTGAAGTTTCATCATGTCTTTTTCCCTTTCTTTGCAAATAGTTTAAGTGTCTTGATGCCAGGATTTCTACATGTAAGATGTAAAAGCCACCAATAGAAAATGATAACCTGGTGAAAAAAAATACTATGCTTATGACGTGTGAGGCTGACTGAATTAATGAACGAGTAGAAGATATCCTTTGCTTTAAGGGTCACTGATTCATCTCATGATCACGTCATGAAAACAGTCAGTTTTCTTCACTTATCTGGCAAGAGGTTGGTGGGTCCTTTTCATGATCCCAAAGGACGTGTGTGCCTTTAGTCCTCCAGCCTCTGACTGGACAAACCTGTTCAACAAGGCCTTTGCCTTTGACTCCATTTCTCGTGTCCTTTCTGCTGACCTGTGAAGTCTGCTCCCCTGTGCTGTTTACTGCATTTAGCTTTAGCTATTAACTATTAGCTATTGCTGGTTATTGCACTTAACTAACTCTCCGTCTCCAGGTCCCAGGGGCAGATAATGGGAATGAGCTGCTGACTCACTGCCCTTACTGTGCTGTTCTTAAGTTTTCACAACCACTTCCATGAAATCCTTGATGACATTGTTAATAAGCATTGAATCAACTTGAATTAGACTTCTCCCTAAGCTTCCAGAGAAAGTATCCAGAGAAGTGACAGCAGCTAGTTACCATATCAAAATGCACAGTATCCAAAGCTGAAGTTCCCTTCCAGGAATTTTTCTGGCCGTAATATAACTCAGTATAACTCAGTGTTATGCTGCAGGCTGGCTGATGGCCAGCATCAATCTATTTTACCTGGCTAGCAAGGAACGTCCCAGGAGGGGACACACTTACAAACTTGTCGCTGTGGTTCTGACAGCCAGTTTCTCATATTTTGCATGAAGCAAATGGCATCTTTAACAAGACTGATTTTAATGACTTCAGAAGTATAAGAGACTGCCTTTCCTGTGTAGTTTCCATCAAGCTATTGGAGTTTATTTTTAGATATGTGATCAACTCAGAACTATTCCAGCACTACTCAAGGAATGACATTATGGGTGCTTCAATTAGCCACCTGCATGCCTCACCAGGGAGGATAGAGCACCCAAACTTCTTGTACCACGTCACTGGCAGCATCATGCCAGCCTCCTGTTGTCATGATGTCATCAAGCAGCTAAATTTCATAATGACAAACAAAAAGTTCACCATCTAAACTAAAGTGGCTTGGAAACAAGAAGACAAGGCACTTTTCAGTTTCATCCTTGGTTTGCTTAAAGAGCCTTCATGCTGCCCACAGGATTATTAGGGTGGCTTTCTATTCAGGGTTCACTTAATCAAATATATGTGTTTTATATAAAAGCCCATATTACTTAATAGATAATTAGCTCTCCTCTCATAGCTTGGGGCAGTGACTAATGTCTTCTGGGGCTTATGCAACCCCAAGCTGGAAGGCACCTGATCGGCTTCTCTGTGGAAATGGCTGGTGCATGTACGTGCTAGAGCTCATGTAAAGCTGGCACTAGAGCATGAGAGAGGTTTGAGCAAGCTTAGAAAAGCTGAAATCTTTGACTTTTGTTTTACGAGAGCTATATTCACGCATGTGTAAACAGTATTTTTTTTTAAAAAAAGCTTAGATTTTGGCCAAACAGGTTTGGCCTGCCAGAATAGCACAGGTCACAGCCCTGGCACATAACACAAAAACTTTCCAGCTTTCAAGTTTCTGCATAAGACAACTAAGGTTTTTAACGGGGAGGTCTCAAACTCCTTACCATAATCTAAAAGATGTTTTTCCTTAGTGTCATATACAAGAATATGTATGTTTTAATTGTTTAGAGGGAGTCTTCAACAAAAAAATTTCATTCAAGAAATTTATCCAGCATGGAAAACATTTCATGTTTTGCAAATGTATAAGCAACTATAAGGGAAACCAATAGTGTCAACACTAGTACCATTGTAAATGCTATAAAAACTCTAACTTACCCGAGAAAATTCCAGCCATCGATACTGAAAACGTCTACTGAGGTTAAATAACCTTGAATAAACCATCCTCCACACCAGATAGTTGGCAAGAGTCCTGTTAAATCAGACATATTTTGGTCAGACATCTAAACACATATGATGTACCACAAAGCATTCACAGAAATATCTCTACAAACATTTCAACTGAATGGTGGAAATTTCACCTTGAGAATTAATAAGTGATGACCAAATTGGTAAATCCCTATTACACAGAAGAATCTGTATGATTGCAGCCAGTTAATATGTAATTGCACTGTGATAACCATCTTCTAGGGGATATGTATAACGAGTCCATCTCCTAATATGTCAATTTTAGGTAATGCTTTTTTCAAAAGGCAGTTTTCATTTTCCATAGAAGTGGCAAGAACTGTGTCATAATAGTTGCATAAAAGTTCTATCCAGAGATAAGAAAATAACTGATCTTTTTTGTAAATCAAAGTGAATGTTATCTCTCCTCATTAGTAGGGAACATAAATCATAACTATGAAACAGAATAGATAACATTATATCCATAATATGTGTCCATCTTATATATATTATCACTATCTCATATTTGTATCTTTCATTAGGAGTTATCAACATGCTTTTAAAAGTTCTTACTACCCACAGAGTTATTAAAGTATTACCACTCTTATTTTGCAGATGGGTAATTGAAATACCAAAGAAGAGAAGTCTCAGTAACAAGAATCTCACAAGAACTGAGGCTGAGAGGTCCAGGAAGAACGTGTTTAAAGTTCCCAGGAGACCTGATATCCATGCCCCTTTTCTAAAAATTCAAGCACTTGACTGGAGGATTTATCTAGTCTAGATTGAGCTCTCTCCACACTCAGCAGTGGCTGTATGAGATAAAGGTTCATTGTGAAATATGCAATTCGGCTTCAAACAGTCTCAAAACAAGTCCAGTAATGGCCTACATGTTATTCTCATCTTATACATGACATTTTTCAAGGATAGTCATTGCTCTAAAGCTATGGATATCCAAATGTTTGCTCTACACTGGGATATAACATAACATTTTGGGCAGGCCATAGACTTCTCCATAGGGAGGAAAATTGCTCCTTTGCAACCAAATATGCTGTTATGGACTGTCTGAACAACTCCCCCATCTCTAAAAATCCCATTTCTGCAATCTCCCGTTGCCATAGGTGCGGAGCAGTGTAGCTGCTGCTACAGTGTCACTCCATTAGCTTCATTCATGGACACATCCCATACTATCCCCTCCTCTAAATCGTAACAGGTAATAAACTCACTTTGTGGGTGTGTTGTCTTCACAGCAGCATTTGCCTGAGCCATAACTTGAGTTTTGCCTCTAACCAAGCTCCAGTCTAGCCACACAAGGCCTCCAGCTCAAGACATGTTGTTGCTGGAAGCTTACACTCTTGGTCACTCAGCCGGGGAAGTGATAAAGAGGTAAGAATGGAGAGGTTTAAGGCAAACTATAGCACATGATAACCCAGTAACTCCAGCAGCATGCACACATCCAAGTGGGACACTACATCAAGAGCAGATGGGTGGCTGTGCACTCTCCGTGGGCTGGCTGAGACGCATACTGGGGACCAGTCTGGTCAGGCACAGCGGTCAGCAGCCAGGGAAGGCAGGCGCTCTGCAGTGCCGCTAGATTTGGCCGTTCCTGCAGGCTGCTCCAGCTGAACTGAAGCTAGCACAAGTGTGCATACTCACATGAACCTGCACGGCAGTTCTGCATCCGTGGCAGCCTGGGCAAAGCCTGTTTTACTCATCTGTTAAGTCTGCATATGCTTATAGGTCAGAAATATGTTCAACTCATTTCACACAGGAAAACTTGAGGGTGCAATCTCAACTCAATTGTCACCTCAAAGGCCCGATAACTCACCAGTCTTTGTGGCCAGTGGCAACTTCTACAGGGGAGTAGAGAGTTGCTGTGATTTATAAGTCCTGCCTTTTATACTCCTCATCTCTCACACTGGGCATATTCCCTCTTTTAGTATACAGATATATCATATAGTACACATAAATCCCCACAATAATTGTAAAACATATCTGAAAGAGCTTTTTAGCATCGATAATGTACACTTATAACACAGTACATGTTACAAAAGCCAAAACAGTTCACGCTGCTTAGATGATCAAACCATTTTGAGATAATGCTCAGGGTCATTAAAAATTAATTCCACCCTATGAAATAGCAGAAAGTATAGATTTTCCCCTTAACACATTTCTGACAACGTGGAATTTCCTCACTCAATGGCAACTGAAGCACCCTAAAAGTGCTCAGCTCTCATTGGTTTTGTAAATGACTTGAAATCCACAAGCCTCACAACTATCTGCCTCAGGTATTTCAGCAGAGCTGAATAGCATCCATGCTCCTGCTGTAACTACTCTGTGGATCTAAAACAGTATTTATGCAAGTCCTACAGATTAAAAGGTTTAAAGATTTAATTTTTTATCAAAGTCTTAGGTAAAAAACCTCAGCTAAATAGACCGCTATCATAAACCAATTATGTGTTACAATTCAGTACTTAATTGCTACAAAAAAATCAATTCTCCCTTCTGTGTGTTTCTTGTTCTCATCCGTCGGCATTTGTCCTTACGTTGGAGTTGGGGAACCTCGGTCAAATTGGTAGTGAATGAAAGATTGAAATTTGTAAAGGAAGAGTCTCAAAAAGGTGACTCATTGAAAGGCACTAATATCAACAGGAATTCAAAAACTTTTGTATCAGGCATAAGTAATGAAGGCAGCTGTCAGTTTCAGGAAATATCCCACAATTAATTAAGGTTTCCTTCCCAAATTAAAAAAAAAAAAACACAGCTGACACATCCTAACACCAAGCTGTCTGCTGAGATTGTAATAATTCCTGATCACACTAGAATCCACTGATGCATACGATGCATAAAACAGGAAGGTTTCGCTTCAAAGCCCAGAGGTATGTTTATTTGCTGGGGGGGGAGGGACAAGGCGGGGAAAGGTTGAGGGGTTTTGTTGTTTATTTGAGGGGCGGTGTTCTTTATTTTATTTTTCAAAACAAAACAATCATATTTTATCTGAATCTGTTTACCTGTTTGGGGGATGATCATCTCACCTTTCTGTCTGACTATACAAACTTAAAATCAATTGGTCATCTTCATTTGGTTTAAAAACTGACAATTTTTTGTTATGAAATGCCTCCAGTGCATATCTTGGGGTGATTTTCATGCCAATTTCACAAATAAGTTCACGGAGACTCAGAGAAGTTAATCTCTTCACATGGAACAAAATCCAACACACAAATAAAACTTACAAATCCTCTCTGCTCTTTCGATGAGACCAGAGCATTTGTTGGTATAACCTTTCAGAAGAGTACAGTACATAGTCCCCTATTTTAACTTCAAGATGACTGTTACAGAAAGAAGCGTAGGCTTGCTCTTAACCAATACGACCATTATTGTGATACACACTCCCAGAGGAAGTGGTAGACAGTTTGTTTGCTGGGACTGTTAAAATTATACCAGTGCTTATGAATATCTACTAAGAAACTCTCTACCCTGTCTGGGAATAAAGTAGGTTGCTCACGTAAAATTCTGAGTTTGTAATATTTTAATCAACAGACGGTGGCAGTTAAAGAGGATACATTTAATATGAGATTGGTGGACAAATTAATTGACATTTTAAGAAAAAGATGCCTTTCACAAATTTTGAGGTCTGTTTGAAAATTGTATTCAGAATTGAGTCATGAATCAAATTATAAGCACTGAAAAACTCCTGCCTCTATAGCTAGAGGCACTAGTTCAAGTCAAATTATTGTAACTTCTCTCTCTAATTTTTCAGAGGCAGGCTAAGACCAGAAAAGAGATCTAGTGCCCCCATCCCTCTCTAAAGAAAGTTCCTCTTATGCTGCAGGAATTACAGAGTACTTCTCTATTAATTGACCCATACTGCGAATATGGGGTAAGGTCAGGCAAAGGAAACTAGTTATTCATTCTGACATCCATGAGAACGATAAAGCTGCTTCCTTCAACAGCTGCAAGCGTCTCCAACAAGGACACAATTTACAGTATCCTATTTATGGCTCACACATAAAGCACCAGCACACAGGTAACAGGGAAGGGATATAAGGGGCTCCTAACTGGTGCCAGCACAGTCCCGTCTCCACCCTCACATGGCACAGCTGTACTGGAGCTCTGCCATTATGTCATTTATACCACAGCTACATCTATGTTTTCAACATACACCTCTTCTTCCTGTAATAGACATAAACTCCATTAAAAATTAGTCAGTACACTAAAAAACTGAAGGAATCCCTGAATACTTCTTATGAAGAAGGTGTGACTTACTTCAGCACTGAACACCTGACATGACTTAGGCTAGCTCAGGGCTGATGGAAACTCCTGAAGGCTAGTTACTCAGCTTCTTGGGCAGCTTGCTACAGAAAGCCACACTCCTGGGCTGGACTCACAGCAGTGCCCTGGCTTGGGAATTTCAGACAGACCTCCGAACCAATCACACCACTGCATATATTTCAAGCTCCACACAGTAACTTGATTATATGCAGCAGGCTTGTCAAGTAAATAACAGCCTTATTCTACTAACTTCACTCTACACCCTGCCAACGTGCTATTTTCTAGTAATATTGCCATGTGAATGATCTCACAATTCAAGATTGTTCAGC
>NW_008824468.1:1427475-1432959 GCF_000699105.1 Pygoscelis adeliae
GTGCTCCAAGGGAGCAGTTTTTAATATGATGATTGTGAGTCCCTACGACTTGTCACCTCTATCACCAAGAACTGCTTCTATAGCCAGACTTAATTTTCGCTCCGTTCTTCCCTCCACCTGAAACAAACTTCACGGAGTACTTTGCCAGATCACTGGGGCATGAACCATCTTTTCGTGCCATTTTGAATAGTACCCATGCCAGCAGGGTGCTTATCTGGGAGGGGGACACACAAGGCATTGGAATAAAAGTATAATTTATGGATAGAAGGTTTGTAATTGAAAAGAATATGAACTTGGTGAAAGTACCTGCTTCTCCTAATGATGCTGCATCTCCTGAAATGATGAGAGGGTAATTCACATTCTAATCACTGGAGCAAATCTAAAATCTTTGAATGCTTTACTAGGAAATTGGTCTAGATATTTACTATAACAAACCAAATTCATGTTGTTTGCATTAATTTAACCTTTAAAATACCATATGGAGAATGACAAATGAGATTACCTAAAAGAAAATATCCTTGTTAAGCTTTCATAGTTCACCCTACAGGGAAATGTTAAGACCTCATTGTTAGGAGTATGCATTAAGATGATCTCCTTATTTTCTCAGGCCAGATAACAAGGTTATTTCTGGAGCAGACTGTGACATTTTAAGTAATGAACATTATCCTCTAATAGATAAACATGACCGTTGTCATCATGCAGTGACTGTTTGGATGGATTTTACGTACAAGGATTTTAAATCTGCTTAGGTTGAGTTTAGCGCTATTTGCCATTTTTTACATTTTATGATGCAAATTTCTCAGGGTAAGACTGAGCAGAAAATGCCTAAACCATTATCAGCTATAAGATATACAGTGTGAATATACTGGAAATCAGACACTGCTTTTGCCCCCCACCCCCACCCCAACCTCTGCGGGTCAGGAAGCTGGTCTCAAGCTTTGCTGAAGACTGAAGTTGCCATTCTTTCTGGTCATTACTCCAGCCTCCCCCCCGCCATGACACTCAGGCTGGCTTAACTCCTCTTGAATACTCAGATTTTTCCCTGAATAAGACGCTAATGGAAAAAGTCTCCAGGTATTTACTCTGTAGTTACAGAATATATTTGCATGTAGGTGTATTTGTACACAGGGAATAACTAATTCTCTGTTGTCTTGCTACATGTGCATCCTCTAAATCACCGCTTTATCCCCACCAATGTAACTAACTTTGAGATACAAAGCATGGACAGCCCAAACCATTTAGAAGACTTTCTTCAGCAGATCAAGATTGGTGGCACACTAACGATATTGTCTGAATTTTATAGAGAAAGGATGTTTAATGATCTGTAGGCAGATCAATTATTTTTATTTTTCTTATTGTTTGATCTGTGTGTTATTTTTACAGGTACTATGAATTAATGTAAGCATTCTGTCACTGGAGACATAGAGCAACAATATAACAATAATGCTTCTGAATTAGTCTTTTTTTCTGAAATGTAAATTTAGTTGTGGCCATACTGTACAATCAGCAAAAAATGATTTTTGGAGACAACAGCCTAACGACATTTTTTTTTTTTTGAAGTTCAGCAACGCGCCTCAGCATTATCACAGAAATCACTTAGATGTCATCAATAATGATGTTTCAAAATGGGATGTCATCTTCACATATACTTTTTCATCACACTGCCCAAAGCTGTCTTGCTTCCCTGTGCAAAGCACATCTACTACATTTAATCCGAGCTACCTGCATTTGACACCTATGTTCTACAGGTGTAAACGATTTCACAAGATACAAGACGCTGTACAAGTAAGAGATGCTGAATGCGTCTGGAAAGAGCAGTTTTACTGCAACCTGTGTTTTCCGTAAAAAAAGAAAGGTGTTGAAACTGCAAATTCTCCTGCTACACACAAGCTAATATCTATATCCTCTTTCAGACAAAACCAAAGAGATCTTTTGCCTAGAGACTTGATTCCAAGAATACCTGAAGCACCTGAAAAACCCAGGAAAAGCCCAGCATTTGGTGTCCCCTCATAAGTGTGGGTGAAACCATCATAAGATCCTTACTTTTTCCTTTCATTTTCGAGTAACCTGAATAAATCTCTGAAGTACTGGGGAACACGGACAATCACATTTTCTGAAGGACCTATATCTTTGAGCTCAGGATAGAGTCTGGTGTCAATCACCTTCTTGATGTATCCCAGCCAGTCAAACTGCAATGACAAAGAGAAGGCTGGTTAAAGCAGGTGATGAAGAGAAACTATTTATTAACTAAGTTGCACCTTTGAGACTAAAGGCTTCAAAGTTTTACTTATTAAAAATTTAGAAACTATTGCACTTTGTCATTACATATGTTTTCAAACCTCACTAAAGTCGTAACTGTATTTAAAAGAACATATATTGTAATTGAGTATACACATTACTAATGATATTCCTTTAACATGCTACTCTGCACACTAAAGGCAATTTTAATTATATAGGTCAGACATTAAAAGAATAGTTTTGCAATTATCCTGAACCAACCTGTGGAATCATGGCACTAAGCTCCGATATATTCATTTTATTGTACATCACCTCACTTGTTCGATTTTCATATGGAATCATGATCTGGGGGGGGGAAACAAAAACAAAACAAAACCATCAAAACAAGGATTATCTTGCAGGTACCCGCTCTTACATCATTACTGTCCATCATAATCCCAGTGCAGAAATATCTCACCACCTGTTTTCCAAGCATTCATGGCATTAACTTCCCTTTCTGAGGATGGCATTTAGCTAGGGGAAGTGGAACACAGTCCATTGTCAGTTTAACTCATTACTGGTGAATTTAATGAGCTGCATGTCGTCTTTGAACATTAGACTAATTTTAGCTCTGATTATACTAAGGAAAAGCATGTTGATTCATAAGAGATAAAAGCACACCTAGACCATTAATACTTATTCATCCCATCATGTCAGGTAGAAGCCAGCTCCAAACTATATGGTTTAAAAGGTCAAACCTGAGATAGGTATGCTGGAAGTGCATCTCATCTCTTGGATTTGAACACATTCTTGCTATGGCCTGACTCCATCTGAGGGAAGAGCCAGACACACACAAGTTTCTCCTCATTTTACCCCACCATCCTGATTTCCATAGCAGGAAACCTGGGTACATAGGCCAGACATGAATTAAAGCATTCTCCAACCAGGCCTCTCATCTGGGTGACCAGAGGAGCCAGACCTCAGGATCCTCTTTAGTGTGAAAGTCCAAGGACATAGCAAAAGAAATCCTAAATATAAAGCAAGTCCTTTTATAACTGACAAGGGACATTCAGATTCCAAGGTGGCAGTATGGTTCATAATAGAAAAACAAAACAGGTAAGAGAGCTAGCTCAAAATTTTCTCAGTGTTCAAGAGAAATAAGAATTCCCAATGGAAATTCCAGCCCCACTCTAAGGTAAATCCTATACAACAGGCTGTATGCTATGCAGTTTAAAGAGGACAGAGGTTGACACCAGACTAACCAGACAGCCGGCAGTTCTCCAACCAAAATTCTCCAGTAAGTGTCTGCGGTTTTACTGTTGCTCAAGCCACAGAAAAAACACTACTTTCTTCTCCCTTTCTGCAAATTTCATTTATCTGAAGAATTGTTAAACTCTTCTTGAATCCGTTTGCTCCCCTCCTCTCAAAACTTTCCCTCTTCCTCCAGTAATTCAAACCTAATTGAAACCTTCCTTGTACACAACAAGCTCTCTCGAAACATGCCACTCCTTCCTATATCTGAAGTATCCTCCCTTTATTCTTGCTGTCTCTTCCTGAGCACGCTAGTTTTCCATTATATATGTTCACTTAAAATGAATGCAGGGGAACACAGGATACAGTAAAAGCCTAAGTAACAAACAGGACTATCTCCTTTGAAATCACAGTAAGATTTTTATATAAATCATTGTGTTCGTTAGGGATTATGCAACAATCCATGTCCCTGGACTCATGCCTAATATCTGGATATATTTTGGAGGATTATTCATACTAAAGGGAAATTAGGTAACCATGAGCAAGTATGGCTTGTTGCATAACGGCATGCATTACTGATCCTGAGGGCTGTTAAATGATCCGTGTCATCTTATATGGCAACTTCACCTATATACTTTCTGGATTAAAGGTCTGTAAGACATTTGTTAAGTAAAACATTAGAGCTACCAGAGGGAGTGATGCATCTTCTTATCACATCACCGATAAACAGAAGAAACATTTTCTGTTTTTCAAGTCTACTGGGTCACAATGAAGTATCTTCTTATTAGTCTATCCACGCTAGGTAACTGAAGCTGAATATTGGGCTTTATTTAGAGCTTTAACAAAATTTCATCTCTTTCAGCAGAGAGATGGAAACACTGATTTACTGCTATTGTGGATGGCCCTCAATTCTGTACACACACACCATTAAGAAGCATCACTGCCTTTCCTCCTGTAGGCTGCAACAGCAGAACCCAGGGAAAAGTAATCTGCTGCATCACCTGTCCTGTGCAACAGTCTTCTCTGTTAACAGAAGACCCAGCATTTCACAGGGGATAACTTCTTTCCTTAGCAAGATGAAGAAATACTCAGCTCAGCTGGCAGTTCTGCAAATCAGTGTCAGGTTTGCAGCCCTAACTTTTGCTGGCTTCCGAACATTGAGGCTAACTCTTCTCTCTAGCTTTAGAAGAAGTGGAAGCGATAGTTGACTTGCAGCTCCAGGAGTGGGATTCCTGCAGCAGCCATGCTGAAACAGGCATAGGGGGAAGCAGAAACGCTCCTTCAGCTTGCAACAGCCCTAATGCATAAATTAAACTCCACAAGGGGGCAAAAATGTTACCATGTAAATCGGTCAGAACCAAGTACCAGATTTAAATCTGCTTAGCTTTACTAAATTCAGTTGGTCCCCTAAATTAAAACTCATGGATTTTCTCATCCCCTCTCCCAGGGTGCCCTATGGAAGCAGCTCAGGAGCTAACTGTGGTGCTACTGTAACCACCGCCCTCTCACTACCAAGTGCCAAAATCCTACCTCAGCCTTGCATTGCTTTTAGACTGTTTCTCAGAGAATCAGCCCAGTCTGCTTCTTGAATAATTGGCAATGTATTCACAACATAGCTGCACAGCAGGGACTCAGATTCTGCCCAGCCTCAAAATTATAGAAGCACAGAATCATTTAGGTTGGAAAAGACCTTTAAGATCATCAAGTCCAACCATTAACCTAGCACTGCCAAGTCCACCACTAAACCATGTCCCTAAGCACCACATCTACATGTCTTTTAAATCCCTCCAGGGATGGGGACTCAACCACTTCCCGGCGCAGCCTGTTCCAATGCTTGACAACCCTTCCGGTGAAGAAATTTTTCTTAACATCCAATCTAAACCTCCCCTGGCACAACTCGAGGCCATTTCCTCTCATCCTATCGCTTGTTACTTGGGAGAAGAGACTGACATCCACCTCACTACAACCCCCTTTCAGGTAGTTGTAGAGAGCAATGAGGTCTCCCCTCAGCCTCCT
>NW_008824468.1:1434617-1449813 GCF_000699105.1 Pygoscelis adeliae
GCTCCTAAACAGGCCAAAGTCTGCCCTCTGGAAGTCCAAGGTAGCAGTTCTGCTGACCCCCCTCCTTACTTCTCCAAGAATCAAAAACTCTACCATTTTGTGATCGCTATGCCCAAGACGGCCTCCAACCGTCACATCACCCACAAGTCCTCCCCTGTTCACAAACAACAGGTCCATTGGGGCACCTTCCCTAGTTGGCTCACTCACCAGCTGTGTCAGGAAGTTATCTTCCACACACTCCAGGAACCTCCTAGACTGTTTCCTCTCTGCTGTATTGTATTTCCAGCAGACATCTGGCAAGTTGAAGTCCCCCATGAGAACAAGGGCTAGGGATTGTGAGAATTCTCCCAGCTGCTTATAGAATATTTCATTTGCTTCTTCATCCTGGTTGGGTGGCCTATAACAGACTCTCACCATGATATCTGCCTTGTTGGCCTTCCCCCTGATTCTTACTCATAAACACTCAACCCTATCACCACCATCATCAAGCTCTAGACAATCAAAACACTCCCTAACATACAGGGCTGCCCCACCACCTCTCCTTCCTTGCCTATCCCTTCTGAAGAGTTTATAGCCATCCATTGCAGCACTCCAGTTGTGCGAGTCACTCCACCATGTTTCCGTGATGGCAACTATATCATAGTTTTCCAGCCACACAATGGCTTCTAGTGCATTGGTGTAGATGTGCTTCAGTTGGGCTATTGATCCCACCACCTTTTTGGGGGGATCCATAACCCTTGCATCTTTGCTGCTGCATGGATCTCCATCCCCTACCTCCACTGAGACAGCAGACCGAAGGACCTCGCTAGCACACTGTCCCTCAAACATTGGCATGCCACCCCCAGGCTTATCTCTAGTGAGCCTCATTGACATATTAATAATTTAAAGGACCAAGAGCATTTGGCTAAGGTTTTTTTCCCCTGAGGATAAAATAATCAGTTTAACAATTAACTAAGGGAGGAATATTGTTCATCCTTTCTTCATCAGGTTCTGCTCCTTTCCTTCTACTTCCTAAAAACACTGTTGCTAAGGCTGTTGATATAATGGCTTTCCATTTTGAAAAAGGATTGCACTTTTTTTTGGTAAAAGCTAGCTTCTATCCTGCATTAGATTACCAACCTCAGCTATTTTAACTTCCAGTCTTAGAACCGACTTCATATCAGATTCGGCTCTTGAAGCGTTTGCGCCCAGAAGCACTGCTGTATCAACCATGAACTGCAAAAAGGCATCTCGGTACTGTAAAGAAACAAAAAGAGTGAAACGACCACTGGATTTGCTCTTGAGCACAGCTGAGGCAGTAGACCAGAAATGCCCAGCTATAGCAAAGAGTATAATACTTTGTATTTTCATGCCCTAGCAACCAAAGTTGTGCTTTCCTTACCTTGAATGCCTGCTGTCATCAGGGAAAAAAGGAGAAATAACACTGTAAACATACTGTGCATGACAGACAGAGATACCTGCTGTGGTTCACAGAGCATAAATCTCAGGAAATGCAAATGATGCTTCTGGGTTAGACTGACAACGCTTGCAGCTCTTACAATGGGATTAGACAACGTGTATGAGTGTACACCATATTTTACGCCAACTCATACAGTAATCAGCATAGGACTGAAGAAGTACTTGTATACAAGTGCAAGCTTAGTGGCTGAAGAGATAGGGAGATAAAGGGATGCTCCACTGAGCTCTCTTCTATTCCTGTCACAGCACTGCAACACATGTACCTGCTACAGTGCTCTGCTCTGCTCTCCCCAGGCTATTGTAATAAAGCACATTTTAGTCTCAGTGTGTATACACAAATTTTAGCAAAATACACTATATGTAATGATACTGTAGTGATTTCTGTGCTACCTTCCCCTCAGCATAATCTTTCAGATATTTTGGAGGGATCAGATTGCTCCTTATCAATTCCTACCAGCCCACAGTCCAACAACAGCAAAAACATATCCCAACCCATTTCCACCTTCAATCTTTTAGTAGAGAGAATTCTTTGTATCCTGACATCATCTAATCTGATAGATGTGGCTAAAAAACTTAATAACCTCTCAGGGAAGTCAGAAGGGAAGCAAACTGTAAGAACTTAATCAGTAGCAATGACTTGTCCCACATGACAACCCAAGGAGTTGTTTTCCTTTGGGAGCCCATGAGCTTTGGGCTGCATGTGCTGAATACAGCCCACAGGCCTTCATCGAGTGAGGGGGAAAAAGGTGCTGCCACTGTCAAATATTGATACATTAAAGCCTTTGATAAACATCATTGGTTCACGACTGCTGTCCATAGAAAAGTGGCAAGAAACTAAGATGTAGCAGAAAAATCATAAAGCTGGGGGAAGAAGAAATGAATACTTCAAATCTGTTGAGGAACTCTTGTTCCCTTCATTAAATGAATTCAGGTTAACTTGATGATAATAACCTGCAGTGGCTCTTGAAATGTGCTCAGCCTTCTGGCCTAACTGAGTCCAAGAGGCAGGCCCAGAAGGCAGCTCACTGAGGCAGCCCGCGGACATGGCAGCTTCTGGGCTCTACTTCATTGAGATGTTCTTGAGCTTCTGGGCACTTTGTCCACGGTCTGGGAACTCCTGGGTCGTCCCCCCTGAGGGACATGAGGGCTCGAACTGCCACCAGGTCATGTAAAAGCTAAGGTGAGAGTAGCTCCAGCAGCTGCTAACTCTGGCAACTGTGCTTGACCAAAGGGTGCCCACAGCCTTTCCTCTAGCTGACTCCCGATCACGGAGGGTTGAGCACCTTTTGAGCCCATGCCAGAGAGAGGCCTATGTAAGAGCCAGGCCCAGAACACAGCTCCAAGAGGCTGTCAACAGATGCAGCAGTTCACAAAGAAAAGGCCAGCAAACTTTGTCTGGCATACCCAACCTTAGATATGGTGGTCCCACACAATAGGACATGATCGCTAGGCACCGCTGGTGTAACTCTGTCTTTGTTATTGGACTCTTTGACCCAGATGGTACTTCATAAGGAAGGATGCATCTCTGCAAGTCTCAGGCTGCAGGGAGTGCTTGAAGCCTCTCATTAAGGCTGGGGCACGTGGTCATCTAGCATGCAGGAGGTGTGCAGTTGCTGAGGAGCTGTGCTGGCAAGTGAAAGAACTGTGAGAGGAGAGCAGATAACACAGCCTCAGAGGAAATGAGAAAGATGAACCTGACCTCCCCTGAGACCCTACAGCTTCAAAAGCCTGGACCTTCAGCTGCAGCAGAAGAGTAGGAGGAGCCTGTGCCTATGAAGCTGGAAAGTGGAAACTCCCATCACAATGCAGGATGTCCACAGCTGTTGTAGCTGGTGAGGACCCAGGAGCGCTATCAGTTGGAGCACTGTGAGCCTGAGCCTCTCAGAACCACTAGAAGGAAGAAGCAAGCGACAGTGATAAGAGACTCACTACTGCAGGGGATGGAGGCCCCCATCTGCCAACCTGATTTGTCATCTAGACAGATTTGCTGTTTGCTGGGAGTCTTGCATTCAGGATATTGTGAAGAGGCTACCAAGGCTTATCCAGCCCTGTGACTACAATTCCCTGCTGCTTTTCCTGGTAGGCACCAATGCTATTGCCAGGGATGACCTGGAAAGTATCAAGCATGACTACAGGGCTATGGGGACAGAGGTCAGGGGCATGGGGCCCAGGTGGTGTTCTCCTTGATCCTGCTGGTGAGGGATAAGGGCCTGAAGAAGACATGACAGATCTTGTGGGTTAACATCTAGTTGAGGAGCTGGCATCAGCAGCAGAGATTTGGTTTCTATGATCATGGGAGCTTCTTTGAGAATTCACAGCTGCTTGGAAGATATGGGATGCATTTGACTAAACAAGGAAAGAGTATCTTTGCCAACAGGCTGGCCAATGTGGTAAGGAGAACTTTAAGCTAGAAACAATGCGGGAGGGAGTGATTCCTCAGAAAACAACTAAGGAAGGCGCAGATAGGGTAGGCAAGCCAAGGGCCTGGGGTGATGGGAAAAAAGGGGACATAACAATCAACAAAGCAGAGTTGAAATGGAACCCCTTTGAGGGTAGGTATGTAAAGAAGGAAGTGCCCGCAGGACAGCCTTATAAGGAAAGCTCTCAAGACCATACTGAAGAATCAAGCATGACTGGGTGTCCCTTGGAAATACCTTTACACTAATGCACACAGCATGGGGAGCAAACAGGAGGAGTTAGAAGTCTGTGTGGAGTTACAGGGCTATGACCTCACTGGGATCACAGAAACATAGTGGGATAACTTGTACAACTGGAGTGCTGCAATGGGTGGATACAGGATTTTTAGTAAGGTCAGGCTGGGAAGGTGAGGAGATGGAATTGTCCTTTATGTGAGAGACCAGTGTGAATGCATGAAGCTCTGCCTGAGCTCCTCCAAGCTCAAGAAAGGTCCATTCTGACAAGTAGGAAATCAAGCAGAGGTGGTAGGAGGCCTGCATGGGTGTACAAGGAGCTCCTAACTAAACTCAAACATAAGAAGGAAGTTTATAAGAGGTAGAAGCACAGACAGGTTGACCCAGAAGTATAGAGTTGCTGACAAATCTTGCAGGTATATGGTTAGGAAAGCCAAGGCCAACCTGAAGTTGAATCTGGCAAGGGATGTGAAGACCAACAAGAAAAGACTCTACAAGTACATAACAGCAAAAAGACAGCTGGGGAGAACATGGATCTGCTGTTAAGTGGAGCAGGGTGATAAGTGATACTGAAAAGGCCAAGACACTCAATGACAACTTTGCTCCAGCCTTTGCTGGTAAGACTGGCCTTCAGGAACCCCAGGCCCCTGAGACCAGAGGGGAAGTCTGGAGCAAGGAAGGCCTATCCTCAGTGGAAGAGGACCAGATTAAGGAGCAGAGTGGACATAAGTAAATCCAGGGGGTCTGATAGGTTGCACTTATGAGTGCTGAGGGAGCTGGCTGATACCATTGCAAGTCCACTCTGGATAATATTTGGAAGGTCATAGCTATTGGGAGAGGTTTCTAAAGACTGGAAGAGACCAAGTATCACCCCTATCTTCAAGGAGTGCAAGAAGGAATATCCAGGGAACTACAAGCTGGTCAGCCTCATATCAATCCCTGGGAAGGTGATGGAGAAAATCGCCCCAGAAACTATTTCCAAACACATGAAGGACAAGGTGATCAGGAGTAGTGAGCATGGATTTATGAAGGGGAAATCATACTTAACCAGCCTGATAACCTTCTACAATTACATTAATATTTTGGTGGATGAGGGAAGAGCAGCTGTTGTTGTTTTCAACCCAAGTTGAAAAAGTATGGGTTAAAGAAGTGCACAGTGAGGTGGATTGAAAATTAGCTGAGTGACCAGGTCCAGGGGGTTGTGATCAGCAGCACAAAGTCCAGTTGGAGGCCAGTCACTAGTAGTATACTCCAGAGGTCAACCCTGCTTGAGCAGAGGGGTTGGACAAGATGAACTCCAGAGGCCTCTCTCCAAGAGGGAAGAAAAGCAGGGGCGACCCCAAATCTTACAAAAAAATCTTGATTTGAGAAACTTTGCAAGAGTTTTCATGGTAGTGGTGCTTGTAGTGGTGGTGTGCTCTGATAGAAGATATCCTGAAAAATCCAAATCCAAACAAACCACAACCCTTTCTCAGTTTGGAGCTCAACAAAACAAAAGCAACAATGAAAAAAACTGAGAAGAAAAATAGTCACTCTGATTTCCAGTTAATAATACTTACAGATTTGGCTTCTGTGGTGTTTTCTAGGTAATCCTCTCGAGATGCAAGAGAGAGGCTTGCTTGGTCGAGCTGTTAAAAAAAACAAGAAGCAGCATTTAATAGGTAAATTCATCAGAATTCAAAGGTAGCCCTATAAGCAACCTTGGAAGAGTTCATGTTTTTCTGGCAATTGTGATAGATGTGTGTAAATGTCTAATACGTAATACACTGCACCAGCCTGAGTTCCACAGGATTTCAAAACAACAGAAAAATGCTATACTGTGCTGACAGGCATTACCGAAAACACATTACTGTGATCTGGGGAGCCTCAGATGCCCCCTGCAGTATCGGAGCCACCTACTACAGCAAAGAATCACCTACATAATTTATGTGTTTATGGCTCCATTAGCGAGTAGGTAATGCAATAGGACTCGGTCTACAGGATCAAACAGTCAGTGCTGACAACCATTCATCCTATACATATTTCAGAGTCACAAGAGTCAGCTTGAGACAAATACTAGTCTAGTGTATGGACCAAATGCCCATTAGGTGCTGCAGCATGTTAGCTGCTGTGTATCTGGAAATCATCGTTAGCTGCCTTTGAAATCGAGGTTACACTTTTGAGCTTCACCCTAGACCAGCGCTGAGTGCTGATTTGGCTTTTTGAACAGATGTACTGAAACAGCTAGATACCAGCCACAGAAATGATTGTGTGCATGCACGGGAAATTGTTATGCCTCCGCTACATTAGCTAAAGATGTCTGATAGGTCCAGGTGGATCCTTGACTTTCACTTATCTTTTTGATCTAAACATGGATCAGATTTGTTGGTCTACAGTCCCCCTAATATTGGGAATAAGGTCCTCAAGGTAATTTCTAAACCAGTCCTGAAAGTTCATTGAGATCTGCACTTAGTCTTTTGAGTGAATGACTACATGGGAGTATTTGCATACTGTTTCAAGCTCCTATCCAGGCAAAACTCACAGTGCAGCATATATCTTAAAATTACTACTGGAAGCTGAGATTTCCCAAAACACTTCAACGCGATCAAGTTAGGCTAGGTTATGGAAGCCGAAGCTGAACACATAACTCGATCAGCTTCCAAACTCTGAATAAAATACTGATTGGAGCAGAAACGACAGTTTTGATGTTTTAAAAACAAATACAGCATCAAAATAATAATTTTAGAAGATAAGTCTAGTGAAGAGAGATTGTATTTATTCATACAATTTCACATAAGTCTTTTTTAATCTAAATCCTACACCATTTATATTTCACATTTTCTACATTTATAAAAATGACCTAAATAAATACAACTTAGAATCTAAAATGGATGAATAAATGTCATCTTTTCCTCTACTGGCTGATGTTCTCAACTTTTAAAATATACCATAAACAAATGAAACAAATCATCCACTAAAAGGAGAGTAGCTATGATGCTCAGTGCAACTCTGATTCTTTGAAAACCAGTATCACCATTTTTTTTTCAGCATATTGAAGCAAAAAGAATACACCCTTATGCTTTGCATACGTGTGTCCTGGTAATAGTTAACTTCAGATGATTTGGTCTCTTTCAGTTATGTGACTGTTGCATGATATGCTCATCCAAATTTTCCTGGCTTAAGAGTTAGATTTGACAGCCCATTGAAACCAAGAAAGCACAAATATGAGAAATAAACAAAAAAGTTAACCAACTTCTTCAGTCCTCAAGAAAAAAAGATCATGTTGAATGCTGAACAAAGTTTTATTTGGAGTTTCTACTTATTTCCGATCCATTCATGATTTTGCAATGCTGAACAAAAAGAATTTTGCAATAGAGCTGTTTTCACAAGCAGATTGAAATACTCCGTGGTACATCTGCACCCTGAGAATTTGTTAAAACATGGACAAAGTAGAATACTGGCTGATGCGTTCTGCAGATCAAGTTCTTAATCAAATTAACAAGAACAGAATACCCTACAGAACAATATGTTATTCATAGCATGTAGTGCTTCAGTTATTTAGATACCTAATTCTTAGGTGCCAATAAGCATACTGAGTGAAGGTACTGCTCGGTATAATTCATTTCCAAGAGACCAGCAGTGAGGACATAACTGCCCAGCCCTTTGCTGACAGGTGACTTGGACTGAAATATTTTGACAGGAGATACCTAAATATCTCTCCCGAGTGTACTGTTTCAGTTCTTTTAGACAAATCTCCAGCTGAAGCAATCCTGACAGGATCTGAACAGCATCTTAGTAGAATGACATCTTTAATACAGCAAACTGTTGATCTGCTGTTGACTTGATTATTCAGGAAGATGTCAGAGATGGGGAAAGTTACCCTTCAATTTTATACCAGCTAAATGCCTCAGTCACAAGAACTGACTCAGAATCGACATCCACTCCAGTACCACCACAGTTAACTGTTGTTTGATCCCCAAATACAATGTATTCTTGGGCTATATTCCTATAGCTAGCCAAGATGCTAGCAACGTAAAGATCATAGATCTTATTTTGCCGTGATGAATGGCATAACAACTTTCTTCTTTGTCTCTTCTCTCTTGCCTTTGTAAACTATCTTCTTGTAGCAGTGGAGGGCTGGTCTACTCTGGCTACTCATCTCTACTTCTTAAACAACAACAATGCATTTGGCCCAGGCACTCAGTCTTGCCATGGTGACATCTCACAGTAATAGTTACAATTTCCTCTGGAGTTTTGTCAGACTGCAGTGAGGCAACATTTCTTGGGTCTTTTTCTCATTAATCTAAACTGTTGTGTCATGACATGCACTGGTAACAAACTGGTAATGCTTTGGTCCAAAAGCAATAGCATTTCAGTAAAAAGGTTAATTCCGTATTTCAGGTTTAGAAATGTTTGGGATACATCTGTGTTGTAAGGTGCTGTATAAGCACAAGATAATGTGTTTCCATTGCAAGAAAAATAGCTCAAGTTCAAAATATCTGCTACTGATGCAACATTCTTTATCTTCACAGACAAAAAACGTTCTTCATGCAACCGGTGAGTCATAAGCAGCACCCAGAACACCCCCCAGGACTGGATATCCACCTCTCTCATTTTCACACATATCGACCCTGGACATTGGTCCACTGGGAACATATTTTACCTTTTTTTGCCATTTGAAAGGAGAAAATATCCTGTACATAAATATTTTTCAATAGCATGTTGTTCCTAGTGGCTTCTACATTCCCATAAATTGGCACCTATGTACATCTGTAAGTCAGTAGATAATAACAACAATAATCAAGTGTAAACATTTGGCATGTAAGCATTTTTTTTTAAAAATGAGACCACAAAATACCACTTAAAGTAACCTATTAGATATACTATATTGTACCTTCAGGATATACCGATTGGAGATTTTGTCATCAGCAGCCACATATAAACGGATGAAGACAGAGTTACTGTATTGACCACGAAGAGTTGCCAAGGCTTGGACTAAGCTAAACCTCCTTTCTGACCACAGCCCTTCAGGTCCAATGTTGGATTCCAGCACAGGCCAGCGGAAAGGTGAATGCCTCAGTATACTTAACAGGGGTTTCACATCAGCTTTTTCAATTTTATCTGAAATGTCAAAGTGTGACAACAATTACATTCCAGAGAATACAAATCCAGCAGCAACCACACGAGACACAAAGATTTATCAGCATTGATCGATTTCTAGGCAAGACAAAACACAATAGCTGAAACCCAAAGCCTCTGCTCTGCCTGTGAGCATAGAAGCGCGGGAGTCCAACCCAGTTTATCTGAATCAAGATTAAGAGAGGCAAATCAGTTCCTTTGAAAAAAAGGCAAAGGCCTGGAATTAAGTCAATGAAAAAAACATTCCTCGCTTAGGAACTAGCATAGACACTTCACTGGTTCTGAGAGGGGGTTATTGTACATAATCAAAGCTAGAGGGATCAGCATCTCAGCACCAAGGCTGCGGGGCAGGCTGTCTCAGTTGCTGACAGTCAGTCTCATGCTGTGCTGGAAGAAAACTGCTTAGGAAACAAAGTCTGAAAGAGTCAGAAGGACAAAGGGCACTTTGAAGGACAAAGTCCGCTCCCTCCCAACTCATCTTTCACCCATGCAGCTACATAAAGGCAGTGATGTGTCCCAACCTAGCGTACATCACCTTACAGCAACATTTACAAGCTCAGGAAAAGCACTCTGCAAATGTGGCTATAGGGTTCCCTGTCCAAACTTGCTTGACATCCAGATAACTTGAAGCTAAAGAATCCATGGCTGTCTATGCCCAGCCCTGTGGAAGTGTTTTGATTCAATGTATTCAGAGAAAGGTAGAAGGTGCTGAGCAACAGGCTCTTGTAAGTGTCAGTATGAGAATTTCATCAGAGGGCTCCTCTGATTTACCAGGCACTACCCCCACACCCCCAGGGCACGGTTTTGGCATCCTTTTGCACAGATAAATATCCCTTCACGGTTCCCTGACAAGCAGAGGTCTCTGTAAAACTGACTTCTTATGCCTTGGCATACCTCAGTCTTAATAGCCAACTTCAGAAATACGTAGAAGACCCTCTGCATTCAGTTGAATCCAAATCAGTGAAACCTGTGCGTCTGCACAAAGCTTCAAGAGATCAGTGGAGAGCAAAAAAGCCTGCCCTTATAAACACAAGTAACACATGTGTCCCCCTCATATCAGGCCACTTACTCTCATTCATGCAGGATGCGTAAAGGGTCTTGGCCTTCTGTACAGCTTCACTGTCTCGTCTTTTGCTGATGGGTTTCTCAAGCAATGCTGAAAAAAGAAATGACTTTTTTTTTCAATACATGGGAAAATGTAGGAACTGTCTGTTTGCCTGTCTCAGCATTTACTTTAATCATAGCATTTGTTTAACTGAGGATGAGGTTCCACATGTATTTTCTTAAGCAGTAACACAGACATAATTGCACTTTTTTCAATCCCCAACAGAGAAGGAATTTTTATTTATTTATTTTTAAGAGGACTGTTTTAAAGCCAGTTGACAGATACTGTTTATTACTCGTCCTCACAAACAGCCACCCTCAGCAAACTGAGGGGACAGGGAGTCAGGAATTCTTTCAAGTGGCTCAGCCTCTGGTGCTGGTACGTTGTGAAATCAGGGTCTAATGAAGAAGGTGACAGGATCCAAGGAGCAAGACCACTGGTGTTCACTTTTGCCAGGTCTGCTGCTGCTCAAAGCAAGTAGTGGGGAACTGCCCCGTTGTCTGTCAAACACACACAACCTCAGTCTTGTAAATGACACAGAAGACCAAGTGTCCAACTACTATTTGAAAAGCTGCACTATATAGCTCCCCTCACCCTACAGGGTCAACCTCCTTGGTGCCTGAAAGCCAAAATAGCTCTCCTAAGCTGTCGTCTCTCTGCATTCCTTGCATTCCTCATTCCTCATGTTACGTTATGGAAGTGAAATAGCATGAAAAGTGCATCTGAATCTCAGCAGTCTGCTCTCAGCTGCCTCAAGCCATTTTATCCAAGTTGTAAATCAGCCATGATGCAGCTGCAGATACACATATTATGGCTAAATGCAGAGGCAGCTTAGCTTCAGCAAGATCTATCAACTCAGGTGCAACACAGCATGTGCACTTCCATGGCCAAAAGAAGCAGGGTAGTACTTGGGCACAGCATAGAAACAGAGCTAGCAAACCCTGTCAGACCTCACCTGGTTTTGTAAGACCCAAACAGGTCCTGCACAGCATTACCTTATTGTTGGGACCACTGGAGAAAATGGCTTTGCTGAAACCATCCCAAGTCCCTCATGCTTATACTCAGCCAGAGCTAAAAAGCCATGAAAAATTCAAGAGTGCCTTCTCTATACCATACTCTGCAGTGCTCTGGGTTTCAAATGAGCGAAGGCACAGTGCAGATTGGCCCTGTGTGGTGCTATGCCTGAGCTAAGAAGCGTGCCCCACACAAAAGGGGGAACAAAGTGCAACCTAGGAGTCCCAGTGGCCTGCCAAAGTCAGCAAAGGGCCACTGGGACTTCATAACACCAGCCATGGCAAAACCAAACCGCTTCCACACAGAGCTTAATCAGGTGTCAATGCAACATTATTCTTCTCTGCTAGTACTGGCTGGGGTGATGCGGAGTACTGAAGAGGTGGTAGTGCTGCCATCCAAGAGCAGCACCCTCCTGCAAACCGCTGCTCACTCTACAGCCCCTGCCCTTTTCAGCAGCTCACCACTCCTCTCTCCAACGTTGCCTCCCGTGGGAGGCAAAAGTCCAGCTGGGTGTTACCACTAGATTCTGCAGCTGAGAACGGTTTGGGTTTGCACGGCTCCACCCAGTATTAGGAGCTCGCTGCTGGAGGTAGGATTTAAAGACACTTATTTCCCAGGATTTCCCTAGCACCTTGAAGAACCTGCCATGCTGCTCCTCTCAGACATTCCCCACCTGTGCTCATGTGAGCACTCAGGGGACCATACTGCTGACATTGAAGTGTTTATTAGCCAAAGAATACCACAGTGATGAACAAACGCTACTTGTTCTCTCCCTCCAATCACTTTTCTCCTTAAAAAAACAAAAAAAACCCCCAAAAAAAACAAAACCAAACTTCATTTGCTTGGATCTTTGAGAAATGTAAAGAGATCATTCCCTTTTAGTTATGGATAAGCTTTTCCCTAAAAATACTGCTGGACAGGATTCCCAGTGGTTTTGGTTTCAAATCCTCAAATTGTTAATATTTCTCAGCTTGTTAAATACAATATAATACCTATCATTGACACATATCTCCAGTGTGCACAGTTCTTAGCAGAATAATCAGACCTGTTCATGTTTTAAGAATGGCATTTTAAAAGAAACTATAAATGAAATCTACATAAAATTAAGGATTAAAAAATACACTCCTGTTAAAGCCATTGCAGTAACTTCTGTTCCTTGCCAATGAGCTGCACAGCAATGAATTTTTGAAACTAATACGATTCAATGGCTAAAGCCCAGCTAAAGCTCAGGAGAGATACGGAGAATGAGATCCAATAAAATAAAATCAGCTCTAGGAATACAACTGCATAAAATCCTGTTAAAATCAGACCTGGTGTTTTCCTATCAAACCCTCTCATTATGGGACAGAGCGAAGCTGTAAGACTCCCTGCACTATTGCAAAGAATGAGGTGGGGTAGATGCTTCCAATTTACTCAGAATTAATTTATGAAGAAAATTCTTGGCTCTGATGACAGAAAATCCAGTAATCAAACATGAAACCCTTAATAAGATGGTTGAATCCTGCGAACGCTGAAATAGGGAATGTGATCCATGAGTGAGTGCTCTTTAGGCTATAGAGGTTCCTCAGCTTTAACGTCAAGCTTCCAGAAAGATTTAGAAGCTCAAACTTGGAGCACTGGTCAGATCCACCTGATTTCTGCATTAGCTAATACAAAATCCAAATACAAGGTTTAGAAATTCTATTCTTATTTAACTCACAAATATATATGGATTTTGTGTCCTTGAATATTTAAATTCTTCTTAAAGAAGATGACCAAGAAAAGGCAAGAAACGATGGGTACTGATCAAAAATATGGGTAATCAATTAGTCTATCTACAGGTTGCTGTATCCTTGGAAAGAAAGTCACTACTGTGAGTGAAATCAATGGAGGCACATCAAGCTATCTTTAAATTAGCAACGTCAGGTACTGTGAGTAGCCTGGCCATAGTAGCAGGCTGTGACAGCCCCCCTCCTGTACTGAGCATATCTAGCTGTGTGGGTCAGCGCACGCTGAGCTCTGCAGTGCAGCATTTTGAAGGGCTGCAGGTCAGAGTCTCTGCTCTCCAAGGACGTCTGCAAGTTCAACAGACCTGCCTCAGGGCTATCCTGTGCTCTCACCAGCAAAGAGAGGCGCTCTCTGAACAGTGCTCCATCTCTTGACGTGCAATGTGGCATTTCAGGCTCTCATCTACACTGAGGAAAACGCCAGCCTGTGACCCACAGAGAGCAAACCCAGCCCCTCTGCCAAAATTCAACTCTTAACTATAGCTGGCTGGGAGGACTGTCTTTCCACCTTGAAAAAAAATTAATGGCTTCAGATATTTTCTGTTTGGACACCAGAATGAAAAAAAAATCCAAAAACTTATGAGGTCTTCCAAGGGATAGGAAGAGAAAGACCACTCCAGGTCAGTTAATGTTCAGCCTGATGAGATAGCCGCAGACCTGCTGTTTAGTTCCCTCCCCTGCCTTTCCAAATGCCTGCACTCACCCCTCGCTAGGGGATTGTGCGTGTTCACGCAAATCCACTGAGAAGTTCAGTCTAATAGGTTTTTCTAAAGTCCAGCAGCTGGAATTAAAAACTGTGGCCATGTTAGGGAGATCAGGGTTACCAGCATTTTGACTAAAGCAGCTCTCTCAGCACTAAGAAGGACGTTGAGTTTGTTCTTCTTGCAGCTTTCTTTTTTTAACTCAGTTTTCTTGTTTCAAAATGAAAACCTCCAACTCCCTTAAGTAATCTTCCATTTTAGGACTCCAAAGATTAACTGAATTAAACTTGACTCTATAAACAGTTTCAACAGACCAAAAAAAAAAATCCTTCACCAGATTCACTGATTGTGAAAGAAATTTTATCCAGCTTCGATCAGCATCTTTTAGCTTCATCTTTAAATAAGAATTTTTAGGAACAAATTGCTTTGACCAGACTAGGAAACACACAGCACTCCAACGATACTAACAAAAAAACCTTGACACGACAGTTGATTTGTTAGCTCTCAGTTAAATGTTACAGTGCTAGAGATGGAATAGCCATCTAGCTGAAAAGATTAAAAAAAGACCACGATCTAAGTTGATTTACAACCCTCTGAAAGAGCACAGGATCATTACTAACAGCAACCGCAATTTTACAACTTATTGCTGGCTACTGACTTACAGCACTAGCCTGCCACAAATGCAAAGCAGAATATCATAGCCAAAAATCACCAGGACAAGCAAAGTGAACCAGCATAGCTTAAGCCACCTTGAACATACAGTCTGTGATCATGTTTCCCCAGCCAAACATAAAGTACATGTTTGAATGGCTGTTCTAGCAAAGCAGCTCTTCTTCAGTCACGTCTTTGGCTTCTTTCACTTTCAAATTAATTCCACAGTCATTCTCTTCAGAATAAAAGGGATCTTGGCCTGCACTACTGATCTCAGCACCTCATTGTCCATGTTTCCGTATGCACAGGATACCCAGATGCAAGATTTATGTCTCCCTTCACATAAAACATAGTTATGGCAAGTATCAAAACCTATTGGTAATTCTGCTCCGCAGCGCTGAAATAACATAACTCATCTCATCAAGCAACTACCACTTGCACAGTCAGAAACTGGCTAAAGGTGTTCATGATATCCTAAACTTTGAGGCTGCAAATTGCTTCATCATTCATTTTCTTCTACCAAGGGGCTGAAGGTGGGGAGGTTCCCATTACAAATCAAAGTTCTTGTACTTCTGGCAGTCCAGGTCAGGCAGGTTTGCATCACCGCTCTCCCTGGCTCTTGTACAAAACACAAAGACTCAGGCATTGCCAACAAAAAATGCACCATAGCTGGGAATGATCCTCAGTTGTCTGAATTGTAGATGCTCAGATAGACAGGAAAAAAAGCCACAG
>NW_008824468.1:1449950-1457790 GCF_000699105.1 Pygoscelis adeliae
TCTGCTGTTAAAAGTGAGAGCAAGGCACTTTACAAAGTAAGCTTTGCTAGTGTGTGTGTGTGTTTATTTAACTGCATACTATTCTAAAGCTGCTAAGGATAGTCTTGTGGCTAAGTGTTACCTTTAATCTTACTTTCCATTTCTAGCCCTTGTTGATTTTCCAGCCTACTGTCTTACACAGCTTCACTGTGGTTTTCAACCACCGTATTTTATTTATGTCACTGAGAAATCCTGTACCTTTCCCTCTTCTGAATTGGAGTGCATGAAAAAGGGATTGTACAGCCAGATTTGCAGGGAAGAGAAAGATGCATACCATTTATTCACGTTAGGAATACCGAGTCAATTTATCAGTGTCCTGATCTGCAGATTGTATATATTCCATATGCTCTCAGGCAGTTTTCTACATATACAGTTGAGTTGCATTCCTGAGAGATACTATGTGATTCGCTAAGCATGTTTCTTGTTATAGAGAGAAAAATGTAAGTTTTCTCTGCACTTTCCAACCCTAGATATGGAGAATACATTGTGTTAGTAAAGATAGTAGCATTTTTTTTCTATTCATTTTTGTCCTTATCCTTTTACAAACATTTGCTGTATGTGGAAAATGCAAACTGAAGTGTTTGCACAGTGATATCTGATGATGATTTGAAATATATTATAATGCTTTATATCTTGAAGAAAAACAACTGCATGTGCAAATGTCCCAGCGGGAATATGCTTGGACTTCAAACAAAAAAAAGCTATACAAGAACCCCAGGAGGACATCCCATTTCCTGAAAAGTTGTAACCCTGGAGGAGTGAAAAGCTAGAAGCAGACAAGTAATTCAGCATGAACTCCCAGGGCAATACTGGAGCAAACAGCACTCTTAGACTGCAAAAACAGACAAGTATCAAAGTGGGCAGATGATCTTATTGTTGTAGACAGGCTGGTGAGACAGACTGGAACACTACCTGCCCTTCGGCTGTCCATATTTTAAAAACAGTGTTGGACAGCTGGACCGGGTACAGAAAACCATCACAACCATTTGGGTTTTTCTTTGGGTGGAGTGGCTTGAGAAATAGGAGTAGGGGAAAAAAGCCATGCAGTGAGGGAGCACAATTTGTCTCACAAAAGATGGCAGAAGGGTGATGGGATTACAGTATGAAAGTACTTCACCATTAGAAAATGCTTGGTGCTAAAGGGATCTTTTGTCTATTGAAAAAAGGCACAAAGTTGGAAGGTGAAGACAAATTCAGCAGCGACAGTGATTAACCACTGGAGCCAAGCAACCAGAGAAGACAGTGGCTTCTCTGCCCCTTAACGTCTTCAAGACTTGATGCTTTTTTGGAAGATAAGCTTTAGCCCAATGTGAATTATGTTTTATCCCAGTGCAAGCTATTGAGCTGCATTACATGGGTCATGTAATTGTCTGTGATACAAGAAAGGTCATAGGAGATAATCTAATGGTTACTCCTGGCATTGCACTCTATACATTTAGGATAAGGTTCCCAAAGCACTCAGACATGTGGGACCAAGGAGATGCAGCCATTATCCATTGTTGCAGATAAAGAAAGTGAGCCACAGAGGATTAATTCCTCCTTATCTAACTCATGTCAGAATCCTTCTGATTGGAACGGTGCTCTTTTATGGGCATAAAGCTTGCTGAACTTGATCCAAACACTCAAAGAGCTTGATCCTTTGGAGATGGTCAATGCCTCTCAGTCCCTTTAATGTCAGTGACAGTGGGAGTTGCTCAGCATTGCCCAGATGATGCTCAGTACTACAACCGAAAGCAATTTGTAATGCATTGTTTTCAGGAGCAGATCCAGAAAGCTTCTCAGAAACCCATGCCTGCTCATTCACTGGGCCGAAAGCAGAGGATGCTTACTCGTCTGCTATGTCCACAGTAAGGCCCTATCAAAGCCTCACACAACAGTACGCTCTCCCTTTGGTTTGGGTAGCCGTAGCTAGCAACCAGATATTTGGTTCCATATTGCATGTTTATGAGCTTCAGTTTCTTAGGCCAAAATGCAGGAACTCTGCTTGTGTAAAGGGATTTTTTTTTGCAAATACCTGATGACAGAGAAGGTGAATTTCTCTTTCAATTCTTGAGCAATAGAGACACTGTTCTTCACCCTCCCCTCTATGCTGCTTTACAGCCATAGGTGTCAGGTTTCTAAACTGATCAGAAGAATAATTGAAAGAGCTGTTCACCCATCTCCAGCTATCAGTCACAAGCTTTGTTTCCTTCCCAGGTTAGCACCATTATGTGCTACCTCTGTGAAGCAGCAAAACTCAAGTTATCTTTTGGAAATTTGAAAATCCTCTGATGCCAGCAGCAGGATGTTTTAAAGGATGTCCTGTGAGGAATTTCAGCTTAAAAGTAGAGAAAAACCTACTCAAACCTTGGTTTGAGTTTGGCAGTCAAACCAAGCACACAACACTTGTGTGCAGAATGTCATTCCCTGAGGTCCCTGAGCCATGAGACAACTATGATTAATCTAGTCCTCGTTAAGAATGTCTAACCCTTAAATCCCGTATTTTTCTTCACGCTAAAGAGCTACTGCAAAAGTGTTCCTGGAAAGCAACCGTAACCCCTAAAACCCAAGTAGCAAACTGCACTTGTGCCACTAAGGGTATCTAAGGACTCCAACTGTGTCATGAAGGCACTGCCCTTTCTTCAAACTCCCGGTGCACTGGATTTAAGAAGCCAAGTTCAGTACAGTTCACAGAGCAATGATTTGGCCAGGATTGCCAAACGGCACACAAAAAAACTTCAGAACCACACTGCTATTATAGAAATTGCAGCTAGACAAATGTACAGTCTTAATTACAGTAATGCAAACTTACATGTTCCAAGAGTGAGGGGAACATGTCAGCTTGGGGTCAGCTGACATTCATTTAGAGTATCTGGTTTCCAAATTCTTTTTTTCAGAGCCCAAAGCTAAGCAAAGGAGAGCTGGCAGTGGTTAGTTTTATGGATGAAGGCATGTGCCCCCCTCTGCAAGGGGCACAATGTTCTACCTCAAAATAAAAACACTGACCACAGCATCTAAAATTATACACAACTGTTGTGATTGCTTGACCAATGGTAACTTCCCTGTCTTGCTAATTGAAAATATGGGTTTAATAGACTGCAAGACAAACAGTCCAGGTTACAAGATCGTCAAAGAAGAAAATATGATATATATATTTTTGTTCTCACCAGTTTGGAAACCTGACCCTTATAGCTGGAGAGGGGCATAGAGGCGAGGGTGAAGAATATATGTATGTTCTAAAAGGAAGTGACAGACTTAACTGACATATTTCAAAGCTGTACATTCTTCTTGGGAACAAGACGAGTATAGTCAAGCCAAGATTATTCTTAAAGTTAAATCTGTTCTCTCAGAGCGCTCTCCTGAAAGAGACATGGACATCTCCCGCTGTAGGATGCAACGTTTAATGTTTCACTGCAACTTTATCCCTTTTAGCAGGTTTATTAGCACACGTCAAACTCCCACACTAGTGCACCTGCCCAGCTTCCGTTTCAGAGCTGCTTTGCATCTGGAAGCCTCAGGAGAAGAGCAGAGCAAGTTCTCGCCTGCCTGAAAAACACCACAAAGACAAACCTCGGTGGAGGGTGCAGAAGCCTACTTACAGCTCTCTGACAACAGTGTAACCCAACTTCAAATACATAATTTCAAGGCCTGATTAAATTCCTTTATGCCTTTAAAACACAAGCTCTTCTGATAATTTCTCCTGCTATGCAACTTTAGTGTACAGTGCAACCCATTTCCTCTATTAACAATTGATAGCAATATTTGCTTTTTGAGGCTTTCCTAAAATACTAACCTAAATTTATTTTTTTTTGTAAACTACCAGTTCTGCTAATTGTTCTGCAGTGATCCTTGCTAGTTTAGGTGTCTGGTGCACAGTCCGACATGTGCAGTCTGGAGTCCTCATCCCCACCAGACTCTTTACAAGAAGTGAGCTGCAAATAGTTGGGTTTTAAATAAAAGTTTGCTTCCAGGATTCCAAAATAAGAAAATACACTGTTTAAAGATGTAATTTTCACTCCCTCACAACTAAAAAGACAAGCAATGAAAAATTCTCACCACTGTAGTTAAATAATTTTTAAAAATACCAGCACCTTACTGACATTAAGGCTCTTCTTCCTTTCTTTTCTTGGTGGCTGTAAACATTGTGGTTTCAGAGGACAGGAAGGGAATAAGTCAGAGCCTAATGCACTAGAAAAAATATTTAAATGCATTTTATAAACACCTATTTTGAATTTCTAATGCATTATGGTCGAGATTTCTCTACTGTTCGCTAAATATATGTATATGGACAAACAAACTAGCATCAAAGGCTCGCAAAAAAAAATCATTTCTCCTTATGCTTAAAACTATCCTTGCCTAAATAAAGCTTTTCCCTTTGAGTCTAAAATAAAACAGCAAGTCAATACACTTTTCTGGTGCTTATAATGTAGCTTTTAAATTTTACCAAAGCATATATTATTTCCACTTTCACATATTTTGTGTTCCCTCCTTAATCAGCTTTCTACTACTTTCTTACCTTTTTTCTCTTGGTTCCCCATTGTAAACAATCAGGTCACCAGAATCATATTATTGGAGTTCATAAGGACTCGAAATAATCACTCCAAGCAACATTCATAAAGAGAAACTCCTTGTTCACACAGGAATATGAAATAATGCAGAGTACTAGACAAAACTCAGATTGTCCTACCACCTGCCATATTGTATATTCCCACCTCTTTGGAAGGCAGAAGCATCCAGGATGCCAATGAATGGGGCTACTGGTCCCTTTTGGAAGGCCCTGTGTTAGCTTACACAGTCTCAGATATGCCTTAAATATAATAGTTTCCATATTTTCAAACCAGTAACTTATTTTTTTTAAAAAAAATCAAACCTACCAGTGTATTCTGCAGCTCCAGGAGCTCACTCTTCAGAATTGTTTTTGTAGACCTGATACCTTAATCTAGGCCTGCCTTGTTTTGATAAACTGCATCTACCCCACCCCTTGTTTTATTTTGTGGGTTTGAGGGGAGAGGGTTGGTTGGTTGTTTGTTTTGTTGGGGTTTTTTTAAAAGGCATTTAATGATGATCAACACACCATTAATCAATTCAGGCAAACATGTTTCATATTTGATATAACTAATGTCCATCAACCTATTTCTTGATGGCAGCGTCCATCTCACCATGGTTAGACTAGTGACTCTTGAAAATAAACAGCCCATCATTATTAATTCCTCTGACATTCTGATAGAACATTTAATCATTATGAATTATTTTTGCATTAATGAGGATGTAATTAATACGCACGTCCACAGGAATTCATGAAGATTTAGTAATTAATCAAGTCATAGAGGTTTTAATTCCCAAGGAACACAGATCAAGTAAATCAAACAAACGTTCCCAAACACCAATTTCATGAAATGATGCTGTATTTACACAAATAAACTCAACTAATATACTGACATTTTAGGGTTCCCCCTCACTCCTTGAGAAGAAATTCCCCAATCCTTTTCTTGAATATCCATCTTGGCAATATAGAAGTTCTCATGAAAATGGCATTCAAACAGCTGTGCTTACATAAATGCTTCCTAATGCTGTTCAGCGCCCTAATATACAGCACATTTCCAAAATGACAATGCTGTTTGTTTCCAGTTTCAGCATTTTGTAAATTCTCTGAATTTGTATATGAAAAGATAAGCACATCATGTGAGTTCCTCCAAAAGTCAGCTAACATAACTGTACACAAACTGTAACAAAACCAAAAATCGTCTTATAGGGATGTGAGAGCCTCTGTTCATAAATCTAATTTCAATAATAAATCTTAACCTTTTGAGCAATATCTCCCCTAGCCTGCCCCTCTAGCCTCCCAGTATTATGCTGTAGGGGATAACACTTGTCATTATAATATTAGGCACAAGAGTTTAAACTGCATTTAAACCAGAAGATTGCAAGATCCCAAATTATTGCAATATAGGTGGAGCTCCGTACTAAATGGCAGCATTAAGCTTTACTTCATTATATTAATGCTTTCAACATGTACTTGCGTAATTTTTTTTTGTTCGTCAGAAAATGGGAAATCAGATGTCACGGATTGCTGTGCCTTCCAAGGTATGAATCCTCTTTCTGCAAAATTACGAGTCCAAAGTAAAGTCATGTATTTTGAAATTCAGTGTCTGCAGATATGAACATATCCTTCTGCGGGCAACAGCCAAAACAGAGGTTCACTCTCAATCCAGGGGGAATATCGTGCCGCACGTGGAACAGCAGCGTGCCGTAAGCTCCACTCCATGTGTTCCAGCACAGGGCTCGCAGGAGGATGCCACTCTGGTCTCCCAACCAGGGAGATGCTGTGGGAGTCCTGTGGCTCACTTACTGTGCTGTCTTAAAACCTCATTTAGGAACCAAAATTATCTCCTTTCTGTACTCATGGTTTCCCAAAATCACCCATTACAAATACAACTTCATTTCGAGCAGCCACAAAGCCTGAAAAAAGTCCTGGCTTCTCCACCTTTGACTCAGGTACTTCATTTTACCAGAAAGCTATTAACTTGTTGCCCAGAGACATTTACCTGACTTGTGCCACCTATGGGTTTTCTTACATTTAGATGAATAAGCCATTATAGTAAAGATCTGGACCACTGAAAAAAATGGTCTCTACCATTGAAAAGAGATCCATTTGTAGTAGAAAAGACCAAGTAAAACAGTGTTAAGCACTGTTGCTCTTAGGTGCTGTCTTGTTATCCAGGAGCAGCTATCCAACAAGATATTGGAGGCAACAACATAAATACCCCCTGAGGTTTTTTGCTTAATTACTGCTGGTATTCTCCCTCTTACTTGGTACAGCTCTCAACCAGCTACCTCTGAAGGAAGAAATCACAAAAGACGGATCAGCTAATACAGAAACCTAGGGATGAGTGTCAGCAGCTACATTACAGATTTCATGGGCCACATCCAAGCCATCCCAGTGGTCCCAGCTCAGCACCTGTTGAAGGGTGGGAGAAGAGACACCAGCCCTAAAGAGCCCTGTAGCACAGGGTCCTCTGTGCCACTCAATGCCGACAGCAGCCGCTCAACACCAGCTTCTGGGATTTGTCTGAAAGGACTATCCTATGGTCAAATAGCATAAATTTCCATACTGAGATATTTTTACCTTACTGGTTTTACTTAAAGAATTTTTTTCTAAAGAAAACCATTGCAGAGTATCTTGGGAAAAGTTGCCTACACTGCCAAGTTATTTTGTTTGCTGTCTGTCTGATGTTCTTTAAAAATCCATACACCATATCCTCCTAGAAGACCTCCATTTCTTTTTCTTTTCCACACTGGAAATTCCTCGCTTTAAATTGACTGGCATTCAGAAAATAGCCACACTAGAAAGCTTAGCGCAGCAAATTAGTCTGAAGTAGGTGTCTCACTGGGCCAGGATCAGTATGGAGACTTAATCTGTAAACTGGTTTCCACAGACATAAATTAAATTTAAAAGGCCTGGAAGACATGTTCACAAATGAGTCCTGTAATTTAAATCAGCTCCTCTGCAGTGCTGAGATTTAGGAATGTTTGCGTAGTTTTTTGTTTGTTTGGGTTTTTTTGATTTATTGCTTCCTGCATGGTCACTTGAAAAAAAAAAACCAACAACAAACAAACCCAGCTGTATATCATTGTTCTGCAGACTTCAGAGAAAGGAAAAGAAACTGCTTGGTTCATGATCAACATTCACTACAGGTAATAGGCACTGATTTACTTGCCTCAGACTTCCAGTTCTGAATTATTCACAAAAAGCCACTTGCATTTCAATGGTAATACAATAGTGCTCCTAAATTCTTAATTAAGGTCACCGATCAAAATGGTA
>NW_008824468.1:1457805-1486152 GCF_000699105.1 Pygoscelis adeliae
CAAAAAAAGCTTTGCAGGAAATTTTATGGTAAGTAAAAAACATTTATTAATTCACAGAGACATTGCAATCTTGACCTGACATAAGGCTGAAACAGTTGCAGTTTGAGATAGCTTTTGTTCATACAACAGGTGCCACAGTCAAACCATTTTTCCCATTTTGAAGGACTCCAAGAGCTTCCTCATAGGCCCATCGTCACTAAAAGTGTTTGCTCTTAACTAACGAGAGGCACTTCTTAATACGCCTGCAGCGTATCTGCAAATGAAAGGCTGGCTTCAAATCAGGACGGTCTGGTGCAGCCAGGAACGGTTAACTGGAAGTAAGAGTACCCCTGTCCTCCCTAGGACAGTTCTATAAGGAACCAAGAAATTTTAACCTAAATTTTAGATGTCCATTACCTGGACCTGGGTCATAACCAAAACCACAAGTCTCTGCTTTTGACATATCTTTGGCTATCTACAGTTGTCTTCTGTACATTCCTCCACAACGCATGAAATCCTGCTTGTTGCTGCCATCCGACGAAAGACCTACCGCTGCTTTCACCAAGCTAGGATTTTAGCCATTTTGTACAGCCAGGAGATCAAAGTGAGTTACACATGTGGTTTATGGATTCCTCTGAGGGCAGAAAAAGAAATTCAAGTGACCCTCAAACAAAGGATGGAAAAGAAATTAAAGGGGAAATAATGATATAATTTTAGTTTGGATCTATCCTAAGACAGCTAGAGAAAGCCATGGGAGCATTATATATATACATATAATTTTCCTACCCCATTATAAACCCAAATTTTAGAAAAAAATAGAGTTTTTAACTACCACATAAGTTTTGCAAATCTAGAAGAACCCTGAAATGAACGTTTCTTGTCCTGTTCCTTCAATCAACCAGAGATACGCAGGCAAAAAAATCTGCCACCCAGTAGTTCTCAGCTATTTTCCATTGACCTATTGCCATTCCTCTCTTTAGAATTCCCCATTAAAGCACAAAAAACCTTCACCGATACAGAAAATGTTCTACCCTGTCTTGAAGCTGACACCTGCAAAGTCGTATGCTCTTGTGTTATTGCAATCTCAAAAAAAAGAAAAAAAAAACAAGCTTTGCTCTCAAACCCGGTAATAGTTAATGCAGGGTTCAGTACATTATACAGCTACACCTACCACTTTTTGGTAAGGCAAAACCAATTCTTACACTTGCTACCCATTATCAGCTGGAAGATCTTCTGTAGCAATTGCCCCCTGAACAAAAAATGAAGCTTCCAGAAGATTGAAGATACCCTTGTGTAACTAAGGCCGTACACAGGTCTTTGCACAAATACCCAAACTCCCTTTCTGCTTAAGGCTCAGGAACATTCAGGGACCAGAAAACAGATTAGTGTTCAAATAATTTATTTTAAGTAACATCATTTTTTAATATATTGCCTGAATAAGTACTTCTGTCTATATCACACCATCAAAGAATATCAAATATTAAAAATGTGGCTTTCTGGCCAAGCCATGTTATCACTTTAAGATTAATAGTTTTCTTTAATATGATAAATATTTCAGAACATAGAACTTGTGTAATAATCAGCTCTTTAAAGACTGCGGCTTTTTTAATCTACTGAGCGTCAAACAGGGACATTTACAATGAAGTACAAAGTTCCATTAAGAGTTCTTTAGCAAGGACAGATTAAATTGGCTTCCAAGGTCTGGTCAGCCATATATATGTTTCTCTATGCAAGAGATCTTCATTGTGCTAAAATTTTTGATAGCAAGGTTGTGGTCATCCACAAATTAATAACTCAGTGTCAAGCTAATTTACTGAAGTAACTCAAGTTAAAACACAAACATACATAGAGGCTGAAGTTACACCTTGTTATTTCAGCTACCAACACTGACATCCAACACTTTTTTTCTTTTCCTTTTTTAATTACCAAGAATATATTCTGGAAAGTTTATTAAGTAAAAAGTTAAGGAGGGGATGACAAACGTTATATTAAATCAACTCCTCTACACCACCCAACATTTCATATCTTTAAAGTAGTTATCAGGCACTTCATTACACCCCTCTTTTGATATGGAGTTTCCATTAAGCAAATACTTCTCACTTAGATGTTTCTTTCTTTGTCTTGTATTTTCCTAGCTAGGGATTAGCAGCTTCTAAAGGGACTGCAGTAAGAAAACCATATAAAAATGTGGCTTAGCATGATGTCCTTGATTAGGCTCTGTAAAAAGAGGAAATTAAGGATGAGAGTCACAGCTTGCTACTCTATATTCAGTTAGGACTGGCTTCTTTGTGGCTGTGGTTCATGCAGGATGTGCAGTTATCTAATACAGCCCGATTCTGGCAGCAGAACAATTAGAATGCAAAGCATAATTTAAAACATGCTCTAGCAATATTTTTTTCCTTTGGCTGTGACATCTTCAGCAGACTTAAAACAGCAGTCATCAGATCGTATCCTATGCTGAAAATCCAAACTCATATTCTGAAACCGAATGCAGCTTTTAAAATACTTAACGATGTGAAAATTGAATACGATATGACTGAAAAAAGCAAGCAGAGAAGGGCTTTGATGCCTACACAAGCACATATGTACAAAATCTAAAAGAAAAATAAATGCTATATTTAAGGACAATATCCTAAAATTGACCTCTGTTCTGTGGTGAGCTCAAAGCAGGCTCTTATGTCAACTAATAGGTCAATAACGTGCTCAAGGCGTGCAATGCTCAAGCACACCACCACCAATAATAAATCTTGCACACCTCCCTTCTTTTGCATGACTCACTTTTAGCGAAAATTGTAAGAATTGGCAGGGTTTTCCTACCTAACAATAATCATCACCTTTTCTCCCCAGTTGGTCTGCACAGCTTCCTGATGAGGTGGCCTTGCTGCAGAGTATAGCACAAAGTCAAGTCACATGTAGATTAAAATACCTCTCTTCCTACACATTTCCACCCCGGGGCTATTTTTTCCTCCAGACACACATTCTTAAGCAGCCTTCTGTTTCACTGATGATAGCTCATGTACTTCAATGGCAGCTTGAACAGCAACGTGAAGGAAACACAATACCCAAACAACCTCCGTCTCGGAAGTCTGTAAATTGCCTCCTGCCAAGAGCTAGGTAAGTATACTAGAAAATACCACTCTGGTTTTGCCTTATTACATTCTTTTCCTGCTATTGGCCACCATTAGAGACAGAGTGCTGTCCCAGACTGATGTTTGTCTGGATGTGGGACATTCTTAAATACGCATGCTGTGCTCCTGCACTCTGGTCTACCCGTCTACTCCAAGGGGGAAAAGAGTTCAAATCCCCTCGCTTTTTCCTTTGGTATAAGGAGAATCCTTTCGTCCTCCATTCTTAACTAGTAGAGTTTCCAGCAATTGTACTTGTCCTCCCAAGTTCTGTTTCTGTTATAATTCACTATCTCTCAATGTTATTTTCAATAAAAACCAACAAAAACATACTTAAAAGAGAACATCAAGTTGGGCTGTTGGATATTATCCAATGATCAAAAAGAAGCGTGGAGTCTTACTAATTTCAAAACCAGCCAGTTAACAAGCTACAGTGACAAGCCAACCAAACACTTACAGAAATTACATACTCACCCTTTAGTTTGAGGTCCACATTGTGTCGCAGCCAAGGATAAACACCATAGTTTGACATGTCTTCAGGAATAGGGTGATTATATATCCAGCCATCACATGCAAATCGATAAAAGTTCTCACACGGATCTATGGATTGATTTATCTTGCTTAGGATGCCAGCAGCTGTAAAAAAGACACTACATAGATTTTGTGGGACACTTTTTCCTAAACAGAGAATTACACAAGGCCACAGTCCAGAAGCGATGAGTAACATTTACCAGTCTCTGCAACATGATGCTGACCTCACTTGCAAGCTAAGCCTTGATGTTCTCTGGGGCTGATGTGTGCCCTGATCTCTGTCATTTTTAAAGAGCAGCAAGAATACCACCCAGCTTCTCTAGTATCTAACAGTGCCTACGTGAGAAGCAAAAAAAAGACAAAATATCTGCAATGAATGTTTTTGCATGCCATACAGCAATGACCACTGAACCTAGCACTACAGGAACATGAACTGCTGGAGCCAGACACCTGAAGACAGGCTCTCCATTGTTGCCAGGATAGAATTAATTGCCTAAGGAATTTAGTAGCAGTACATATCAAGCAGATTGTAATTAGCATTCCAGAAATTATGCACTGTTTACCTTTAGCTGAATAGCTGCACAAGAAAACAAATCAGGTTCTGATCTAACATTCATTGGAAAAGATAACTGTAGTATTTCCATTTTGTGACTGCATCCCTGCCAGTTGCTGTTGCAGGTGAGACTGGTAAGAGAGAGATCAGTCTGACAAGCCAGAGACTTAATAGCTTTTGAGTATCTAATCATAAAATGGTTTGGGTTGGAAGGGACCTCTAAAGGTCATCTAGTCCAACCCCCCTGCCCTGGGCAGGGACATCTTCAACTAGATCAGGTTGCTCAGAGCCCCCTCCAACCTGACCTTGAATGTTTCCAGGGATGGGGCATCCACCACCTCTCTGGGCAACCTCTTCCAGTGCTTCACCACCCTCAGCGTAAAAAGTTTCTTCCTTGTATCTGGTCTGAATCTACTCCCTTCAGTTTAAAACCATTACCCCTTTCATACATTATAGTGATTGTGGCATAAATCTACATGAGTTGAGTAACATGGAATATGTGGATACTGGACATTTTTTGGTTAAATGACCATATGTTTTGAGGCTTATCCAAATAACTGATTAAAAATCCTAGCAGGAAATCTGATAACTTTTACAGACTTTATGGTACTATTTCTAGCATCCAGTAACTCTTCTTCATCCACTTAGAGTAACTCTTCCTATGATATTTCTGTCTCAGCTGTAATTCTCTCTCTCACATTAGAAACTCTCAAACTGGCTACACTGAAGACATTTTGGTCCTTGGCAATTTTCTATCACTCCTGAAAAGTTGTTCAGCAAGGCAGGGCTCAGGTCGTGAGACACTATGTAGTCTCTACACAGAGCACTCTGAGCTAAAACAGTCAGGTCACGTAGGTGTCTGGATCTGCCTTGGTGCAAAATCCCAGCTTCTGCTGAGCTTACCAAAAAAATCCGTGTTACTTCGTGTGCACGCGAGAAAAAGAAGGCCAATTCAGATTCAAACTTCTTAAGGGACTTTTTTTTTTTGTTCTGAAGCTCAAGATGAAGCCCCCCCACTTTTTTTTTGTTGGGGTTTTGGGGGTGGGGGTGTTTTGATTAGTCATCCCACCTTTCTTAGATATTTGCACTTATTCAAGAACCAGCTCTGGAGGGCAGTGCCCAGGGTGGCCAAAAGCACTGCCACTGCAGCACAGAGCAGAAGCAGAATGGCAAGAAATGTCCTGGTAATGTTGAGATCTGCAAAGTTTTCAATTTATGGAGCCCCACAGAATTTGTCAGCATTTCAAACACAAGCCAAACACCTCGCACAGTATCAGCTTAATACGGTTCAGAATGGAAATACTCTTATAAGTTCACACAATGTCCACTTTATTTCCAATAAGACAGCTCTAGGGGCAGATTTCCAGATGTGGTAACTGTTGTTTGATCTTTGCTCTCATTATACTCGGTGACAAAACTCTCATTGATTTAGCGCGAGCAAAACTCTGTCAAAACTGACCAGTGCAAAATGGGTGTGTCTCAGGTCCTACCAAGCCTGGTGCCTTTAGCTTGCATTTAATGCTAATAGATGTCCCAGCTCTATAAGGCTTACCACATGTATCTCTGTGTGGGGAGAAGAGCCTGCCAATATGGAAGTAGCTGCAGATTTTGAGTCATAGTCACCACATTACGATTGTGCAAGTCTGTGCAAGATCCGTCCCTAAAGCAATTCTGTGCTTAACAATTCACTTGCTAGTTTTCTGACTACTGAGAACGAAACAACAAAATGTACCTGAAGGTCAAGTCACCCAACATTTTGTTTCCTATTAAAAAAATAAACCCTATGGGAAACTTTGAGTTAACCTGGGTAGAACAGAGTTAAAACAATTTAAAACATGAATTTTAGTTGTAGAAAATAAACAGATCTGCAGCAACTTAAACAGTGACTGTTTAAAAAGTTGGGGTTCCCCCCCATTATTAATGAAGTTTTCTGAGTAAAATGTATCATGGAAAAAATTTAAATGGTATAAATATCTCATTAACATACTATAATCATGATATAATAGGGTAAAATTGTTGCTTACCAGCTTCAATGCATTCTGAGGTCAAACAGTACTGTTGCTTCGGATGAAAATTTATAAGACCTTGGCTAACTGCAAAATAGAAAACCATAATGAGATCATTTGTAATGAATTTTGACCATTGCAGCCAAATATTTTGTACTTGATCATTCAAATGTCAGTGCAAGCTCTGGCCCTAATACATCTCTGACTACATTGATTTAAAACAGTTAGAATGTATATTAAGTAAATACTGCAGCTCGTAACAAATAATTTTCCCCTCCTGTGCCTGCTTTCTCCTTCCTCTGTCTTTGCCCGTAGGCAGCGTGGAGCAAGGGCTGTCTCCCAGCGTGCGTTTGCACAGTGCCTGAAGTAACTTCAGCCTTACTCACTGGCAGCGAGCGCCACCACGGTACAAACAATTAATCATTGTTGCTGTCATCCTCCAGAGAGGCACTTCTCACAGCTGACAATGCAACACGGAGCTGTCTAGCCACCTTCTGCAGGGTTTCCACAACTCCTCCCGAGCTGTGGGGCTTGTGCTGCCCTGCTGCACCTCCTGCAGCAGCACTGCGCTGCCCGGCCCCACCGGCATGACCCAGTGCCGACGGGACGCTTTCAGGGTCCCCTTATTCCGGCCTGGAATAAAGCAGATAGCAATGGGCACAGGGATAGCTGCGGTTTATAAGGTACAGCGCGGTTTCTGTCTGAACTGGCTCCCAGAAGTATTGCAATTGTATTTGCTTCCAAAAACCTTGCTGACAAGGACTATGAAATTGTCAGTTAATTTTGCTCATCTTTTAAAAATGTGTATTACAGCTGCCACTGAAACTTAAGCATAGGAATTGCTAATTTCAGACACTGCTGCCAGGCAGCAAATCTGCAGATAATTGATACTTGGGATGAGGATGGGAGAGTCTCAGTAGACGTGCTCAGTAGACTTAAAGAAATGTCTCATTATATCCATTATCTTAATAACTCAGTCCATGGCAAAAATAAAAAAAAGCAAGAAAAACCAAACAAAAAACCCAACAATGGAATATACTAAGGTATCATAGCTTTACCAGTGCTGATAGTTATAAAGCAATTTCTCCTGTAGTTATATCGTTCAAAAGGGATAGGAAGATGTGAAATGGTGTTTCAGCACAGGAAAAATTTTACTATAAAAAACCCTATAGCTAGAATTGAATATAAAGCTGTTTCATCTCTTCCAACATCATAGCTTTAATGACAATTAATGACAGAAATGCCTGAATTTCATTCCAATTTTCTTAGAAACTGAGAATGTAAAACTATTTCTGGACAACTTTACCAAAGCTTGCATTGACTCAGTGAAACACAGCACCTCAACAACCTTTGTAAATTAGCCAAAAAATACATGAGACTTTGAGGCTTATAAAGACTGTAATTGCAATATTGAAGAACAGTAGAAAATAGAGAAGTGGAGGCCTCCAGAATATGATTTTGAGCTGCGTGAAATACAAATAATGGATAATGTGCCTATTAAGTGTTGCACTCCTCCCAACCCACCTTTTCCCCACTTTAAAGTTAGCCTTTTAGAACCCACCCAGGTCTTAAAAGTTTGCTAGATTTTTTTTTTTCTTAACAAAGCGGAGAAAGGAAGGAAAATCCCAGACACCATTTAATTCTTTTGCACTTGATGGAAAATGAAGGAAAATTAAAAAGAATCAGTAAAGAATCTGAAGTAGCCCTCGTGGCTTTGATACTTTATAAACAAAAGCAAAATACCATTTCAACTGGTTTTGTTCCATTTACAGCTTCATCATTAGAGCAAATTTAAAAAAAAAATCTTTGGCAGTAATGTTTCCCTTTTAATTAACAACTAATTTTGATTGAAAAAAACTTTGCCTGGTTTTGTTCTCTTGCCTTTTTGTTGCTGTTGTTGTCGTTAAGAGAACTAACCATTACATTATTACCCACAGTCGTGGTTATAACACTCAGTGTCCCAGCTTCTTCCTTTATAAGCCTGTTTCCAGATTATTAAGCAAATATACACCGTAATTAAGCTCCCCAAAAAAATCTGAAAGGGGAAAAGGCATACAAATATGCAGATGCAAATAATGTGGATGTTCCTATAATCTGAGAAGTCCAAAGGGCTACCAAGTCAGGAGGGAAGGCTACCAAATTGAGATTCAAAGCTGCCTGACTTCTTGCCCAAGGGAGCTGGAGATCCATCTGCTTCCTTTTGCTCTGGCCTCGGCTCCCAAGGAGGAGGTGGCTCCTGTCCTGCCACAGCCCACACTACCGTCCGGAGAGCCGCAGGCAGGACCCCGCATGATGCCAAGTGACTCCCCTGGTAGCTCCCCACTGAAGTCACGGTACGGCTACAGCCGGTATGAGCAAGTAACAGTAAATAAAAACACATGATTCTCCCAGATTCCTCTTAGAGTTGTAAGAGCTCTGAGAAGAATAAACAAGAGAAGCAGGAGAAGGCTACATTTCACTCCTCAGGCTGGAAAATTGAAGGGAAATTGTTTCAGGTCTACCAGAAACAGCAAGTTTTGCAGATTAAATGAAAACTGAAGAAAACGTCATCTTGAGGTGCCTGAAATGTTTCCCATGACCAGAAATAATGGTCTCCTTTTCTACAGTTTAACAAAACTAAAAAAGAGTTAAACTTAAACTTTCAAACAAAACACAGTGTATGAATGAAACATGGAAATATTGCATTGGCAAAAAGTTAAACCAACACAGTTTAACTTTTTTCCTTTATTCTTTTGGTTGAAAACCTCAGACAATTTCCAAACAAATCCTAAAAACATTTTGGTTGACCCAAGGCCAGCATTTTTATTTTCTTAGCAGTTACGCCAATGAAAATTTTGACACTGAATCCGTCTGGCTACTGAATAGGCCTCAGCACACTTAGAAAACTATCTCTAAGAATTAATATATTTGCTTGAATTTTCACATCTGGTCTATGGATAAAGCACTTCTATCTCTGACAAGCTATGGTGGTAAACGTCTATTGTTTTTTTACAAGCAATAAACAAACAATCTAGTGCTAAAAAAAAGAAATAAGGTCTCCACTACTCCCTAGTGTTTGATATTGTATTCTTTAAGTGAAAAAAAAAAAATGTTATTTCTCATCTAGAAACAATATTTTGCACTAACAAGTTGAAGATTCAATCCTGCTCATGTTTATAAAGAGTTCTGTTGAATTGAGTGGGATTACTCACATACACAAAGGTTACTTGCCTACAAACGTTTGTAGAATTTGCTCTAGAGCAGAAAAACACTAACCGAGTGCGAGCCTGGTGCTTTAAATATTCTATAGAAAACCTAGCATAATTTTCTCTGTTGTGATTATAAACGAAGCAGACCTTTCAAACAAGATTACAAGATCATAAAGGATTGGAAGGAAGCAAAAGATATGCTTAGAGGCTAAGTTCCCTCCAGTCCAGGGAAATCTGTGTTGGTCTAAAGAAATGAAAAGTTGGGCTGAATTATTCCAAAAGAGGATCTGTCTCTAAGTTCTTACGGGATATAACACTGCTTTCTCTTCTCTGCTTGCTCACAATCTGTGAATTCATAATCGGGGTTACTGATATGCGTAGTCTCACCCATTTCTCCCCGTTCTCCGAAAGAACCCAATTCTGGCTAGAACACATTCAACTGAGTATCTAAATTTAAATTCAGCATTCAAAAAGTTACATGAGCTCACGTTGCATCTTCCAGCTCTAGTGTTCCCACAACAAGTCCCTTTCCTGACACATTTCCATTTTGGAATAAGTATAAAATGGAGGGAAAGAAGAAGAGACGAAGATTTTCACCAAAACACGTTGCGGAGCACAAACACTGGCACCAAGCAGACAGGCTGGGGAGGGTCGCATTCGGGTTAGCCTTGACCTTTTCACTTACCCAAGAAAAGCGTGGTGCCCAGCACAACGGTGCCACTCACAAAGACGCCGAGGGCGATCCGCGTGGCTTTGCTGGCTGCTCTCCCGGCCTCGGGTACTGTCTCTCTTTCCATCGGGATGGCTTAGGATGTGCTCGCTCTCGCAGAAGTCTGGTTTTCCTCTGCTGCTGTGGTAGCAGTATTTCAACTGCTCACAGACTGCACCCATGAGCTCTCCTCCTCCTCTCTCCTATTTACAACTCCAGGTTTCTGCCATGAACCATTTCCTAGGCACTTCCTGCTCTCCCCCTCTCAAAGGAAAATCACACGTAAAATAGTAGCTGTCTCCTACGGTTTCCTCCGACCAGGAGGAGGAAAGGCAAGCAGTGGCCACTGTACGTACAGCCCTTGCTGCCTGTAGAGCCTCTATGAGCCAATCGCTCAGCAGTTCCCCTTATCAAGGGTGCCGAACACGAGGATTTCACAATGTTGCTGAACAGATGTTTTAGCTATTCAAACATATAGCTGTAAAACCCTTTACAGTCAAAGCAGGGTTGCTGACAACTTTTACAAACACAAGACTGATGGAAGGTTTTCTGTTTTCCCCTTGCACTTATTTAAAAAGACTAATTATCTGCTGACTAAAGTTTCCTCCTCTTAACACTTATATGCAGCATCATTTGGCTTCACCAGAAGAGATACCCGCTCAGCGGACAAATCCCTTTTTAAAGCTTCTTAAGAGCTCTTAGAATATCATGTAGCATTTTATTTTGGGAATTTGGTATGTGACACTGCATGCCAAAAATCACAGTCATGCAGCACAAAGCAATAATCAGCACAACCTACAGAATAGTGCTGCTTTAAAAGCTAGATTTTTTTTTTCCAGGCAAGATATTTCAGTCCTTGCTGATATGCAATGAATCTTAGGAGATGATCCCATGTTTCCAAGTCAAGTACTACTATGAGCTTAGTGGAAAGTATCTATTTGGCACTTCAAGTTGGTGGGGAATTAAAAAAAAAGCCTTACTTATATGGATTTCTTGGTTTCTGGCTTAGACTTGATGATCCTCTCTCCAGGTGGCAAGGTTTCCCCATTCATCAAGTAACAAAATTAATCATTTCAGGATGAATTCTCTGAGCTGACTGCGACATTCAGCCCTCTGAGGAGCTCTCGCTTCCACCAGAGCTGGACTCCCACGCAAAACATAAGGATGCAGGGAGAAGCAGCACCATGCTCATGCTCCCAAGAACAGTTTATGTGTTTGAGTTACTTCTATGCTGGTTTATGAGTTCTTATCTCAGCCCCGACCTGTCCTGATAAAAAACTGCACAAGTAGAAAGGCAGGCATATGTCACAAGGTGCATGTGATGGCAGTTATCAGTTTGGAGACTTGAATGGTTTTTCCCTGTGAGCACCTGCACACAAGTTGTCCTGGATCCCAGATGGGCATAAAGGGAAAACCCACTCACTCCATCCACAAGAAGACTTAAGAGTTTGACGATCCTGAAACCCCTCAACTCCTCAACCCCCTCTACAGCCTGGCTGGAGTCCTGCAAACAAAATGCCCTCATTTCTTATTCCCGTCCCTCTTTGCCAGCAAGCTCCGGGAGGGCATTCTTATCTCTGCTTGGCACAAAACAGGAAAAAAGCATTTGTTTCTTTTCATCTGCTTACTTGTCCCACATTTAACCCATGATTTTTGATGTCCATCAGCTGAGGAAGAAGAGGGAAATGATGCCACAGAACCAGGAGGACAACATACCTCCCAGTACAAGAGTTCCTATTTATGCATTAATGACTCCGTGGGTGTGAGCAGATCCCTGGTTATAAACAGTCCCCAGCACAAGTCTGTTACCAGCACAGGTTTGAAAAGGTATTTAAGCAACATTGGTGCTATTGAATCTTTATATCAGAAATCGTTAGGAATCTCAAAGGGCCTGCCAAAAGGGCAGAGTGTTGACATAGAAAACACATGGACATGCTGGGATCTCAACACTTAACTTTGCCCATGATCCAAACGCTGAGTAAATCTCAAAGGACCCTTTGACAAGCATTTGCTGTTGATTGCCTGAGGGTTTTCCTTCTCTGTCAGTATTGAACCACTGCCAGTACAAGTGCTGAACAGTTGTTAGACCTATGCATACTGTCCATCATCTTTATATCCCCCCCCAATCAACATTAAATGATCGCATCCCTACTCGAATTCCCCCACACTTTATAACTTTAAAGATTTGCTCCCTAGAGAAGTACTACAGCCTAGGATGTACTGAATATCATGCTCTATTAGTGTTTCATTAACAGCATTTTTCTTTCAAGGTATGATCTCTTTCTAGGATAGCATCAGGCCAAAAACCAAGAACACCTTTCAACAATGCAAAGCAGCAACTGGTTATTTCCCTTTGGAAAACTGTGGGGGGAAGAGGGAAAAGGGAGATGAAGAAACAGGTAAGAGGGAGAGGCTGGACAATTCAGTCCTCTCTCCCAAATAGGAACTTTAGCCAAAGTGAAGGTGAGGGCTACAGGAGCATGGAGATATCCCAGCAAGCTCCAACTACAGGCCTCCTCTGGAGAGTCAGCCCTAAGCAGCACATGATCCTTCTGGCAAGAAAATCACAATCAGCTGCCAGCAACAGAATGACTTCTCCAAGCTTGGATTTGTGGGCTTACTTATGCTGTAGCATAGTATAAGCGTCCTTCCCTCTGGCTGTAGAGCCTGGCTGTAGTCAGTAACTCATCTTAGTTTCTCCAGCATGTACAGAACTATGAAATTAGGGCTAAAACACAAACAGCTGCAGGCAACAGCTGCAGAGATCCATTTCTGGCAGTATTTGAAAAGGTGCACAGAGCACATGTGAATCGGCTTCTGATACTGCTGATTAGTAACAGAAGTTTGAGGGATTTGATATGTGTTTTGGATGAGTGTGCTAGGACTTGGTTGCCTTGCTCATCATAAGTTCAGCAGCTCTTTGGCAGGTACACGATACGTGGCCACACTTAACTGCTGGAACTGCTAATAGCACTCCTGCTGTTATAGTCCAATAAGGCACTTAACGAGGCTGTGCACAGACTGTGAAACATTCATAAAACACTGAATAGACATAGGGGAAAAAAGTAATAATTAAATGCAACATGCTCTAAATCACTCAGAATTGCCTCTGACCAAGATCCCACTCAAACAATAGGATCACTCTGGCACCAGGACAACGCGCAAACATTTCCACCCAAACCCATATGCAAGAGCTGGCAAACCCTCTGGAACACGCTCTGGGCTGAACCACGGCAAAAGTGTCCTAGTTTCTATAAAAAGTCTGTCTACATATGCAAGCGTACATGCATGCACGTGAATGCACACTCACAAATACAAGCGCATGCTTATTACCTTGCTGTTTTACAAGCAGACACAATTCTTACTTCCATTGATTATGCCAGTCAGGCAAGAGTGCTTGATCAGAGCTAAAAATCAATAGTTCTATGTCAACTTCTTCCAACATAGTTCGGTTCAAGGAAGTTCCCATTTCTTGGGGTTTGATTATTCAATAGATGCAAAAAACCCCACGTTTTGCCTAGTTTTCACTGGCAAGTGAAAGTCAGTTACACAGGTGTTGCTGAACATCTGGAACAACAAAACAGCCTGAGGTCAGCGCACGTTCAGCCCAAGCTTGCTGAAGGACCTGCCTGCAATAAGTCCGAGCGCTGTGAAACACTGTCTTTCTTGCATTTAGGTAACTTCAAAATGTATTAAAACAATTACTAATACTTTTAACTTGGACAGAAAAAACAGTTCAGTTTTAATTGTGAAAACCAAAACAATGCATGTAAAACATATTAGGTTACACTAATACATTAGTTATAGAAGACATTTCCTCAGAAGACGCTGTCCTCATTGTGCACATTAAAGACTCACCCTATCTGGGGGGCAACTAACAGGTTACCTTAGAGGAATTAGTTAAGCTTGACAGAAGCAGTTCACAATCAAAGCATCACAGCTTTGATGATGCCCTATTGAGCGTTTTTAGCTCATGGTAAAAGGAAGAATATAGCCACTCCCACACTGTTGGAGGCAGAGCTACCAGATACAGCTTGAGTAGCTTCAGCAGAAAAAGCACAGAAGTACAGCCTGTGAAGTTAAGGGTGTATTCAGAAGTATACGCTGGCTTCGTTGAAAGAGATTAATTAGCATGGGTCAGAGTAAAGACCGTATTTTCATTTCAAGTGTTCCACTGTGGGGCCTTGAACTGTTTTTTCAAACCATGCGGCCATTGTAGCCAGAATTGGACAACTGGGCTTTATGTACACACAATGTGCTTGAGAAAAACCCAACATGTTGCGTTTGAAGACGCTTGACCGTTTGTCCTCAGATCTCTCAATCTTATAAGTGACACTCTTTTGGCTACAAAACCCCCTAAATTTTCATGCTGCAGTCAACAGCAACCACACTCTGGCACAAATCAGTCCTTTATTCATGTGACAGAAACAGCTGGAAATAAATAACTCCATTGTTTTCCACTAGTACAGCCACATCACACAGGGTCTCAGTGCAGCTGTGAGAATGTGGGTCATTAGTTAAGAGCCAACAGGCCTTGCAGGGCTCTGAACATTCCTGGTGGCAAGCTTTTCCACTAACTATAACCGCAACTGTGGAGAGAACACCCCACAAAGTGGAAAACTTTGTCCTCCAACACTTAATTCCCCAAATAATTTTTCTTTCTTTAATTCTAAATAGGCTAAGCTATTCTCATTACTCCAAAAAAAACTTGTCCCTGCTACAGGAAACGTTGCTTTCTTTGACCAAAAGGTGCTTGTATCTAACCCAAAAGGCAACTCACTATGAAAGCCAACATCTGGGATGATTAAAGTTAAACCAGTCAAGTTTGTGATTTTTTAGAGCTGCTTTTGAAAAAGCACTTTAATGAAACAATACATATGTTCTTGAGCAGAAAGAAGAACTGCTTTAGGTCTTCCAACAATTTTTCTTCAAGAAGCAGATTAAGTTATAGCTAAACAAAACACTACTCCTAGAGGCCACATTCACGCTATAACAAGAGTGTGTTTACATATAGCCATCACATATGCATACTCCCTATCTGTCATCCCACTGTATAGATTAAACCTGAAGTCTGTGTCCAGTATACATGCTCGACATGCACTGTAGAAAGGCCTGTTAGTTAGGGATTAAGAAATATATAAAATACTCTGGAGTAACTCAGAGCAAATTTTTTGCTTTTTTCACATGATCTGTGAACATAAGCTGAAAAGGCACTGAAAAAGGACGTTGCTGGGAAATGTGACATTTCCAATGGCCACAGCAGTAGGTGCAGACAGGACACAACTATCTGTTGTTCCTTTAAAATATTGCATCAGGGCCACCAGACATTTACCTACTTATTTTGCTCTGTCCAGATGTTCACTCACAGCTGACAGACTATTTGTATGAATAGCGGAAGCGAGGAAGCGATTGGTTTCCAATGAGTTTGTCTCTCACAGATGAATTTTTAGGTGTGTAATGAGACATATTCACCAACATTTGAAATCAAAAGAGGAGAGCCACCAGGCCCACCTATGGCTGCTTTCAGCCTCTACCAAGGAGATCCCCCTACTGTGCCCTCCTGTCTCCGAGAAGCACAACTGCCTCTGCAAGAGCAAAGGCTCCTGCCTACTCTTCCCCTTGGATCTCCAAAGGTATTAGCACAGCAGCAGAAATCTATCTTCAGAAGCAGCAGAGCTCAGAGACAGCTGAGGCCAGGAGCAGAGCAATTGCTCCACAAAGGTGCCACTGAACAGGTAACTGGGGGCTCACTTGCTTATGCTGACCTTTGTTGAAGACCTGCAAAAGCAGACCAAAACCTCCTCCATGTGCTGTACTACCCAAGGCAGTAGAGCTCAGCAGTCCTGTAAGGTACCAGCTCGAGTGAAAGCTCTTCTCGCACAAGGGCCGTTTGGTCACATCCCTCTGCACAATGGATTCTCCTGTGCCTACCAAGGGCTACACTCACACCAAAGCCTTTGTAGCAGAAACAAGAGACCTTTCCACCCAGACAAAAAGTTGTCAGAACCTAATATCTTTGAGCTCTAATCCCCTCTGCCAAATTTGGTTGAAGTTGGCTGACAAGGTCAAGGGTTACTGAGCAAGGCTGGGTGGGAGAGAGTGGGGACAGAGCTAGGGAAAGCACAACTGCATAACCTCTGTTTTCAGAGAACAGGCTGACTAAAAAAAAAAAAAAATCCCTGTTCTTGCAGGGTATTGCTACAGCCAGCTCGGCCTCCTCCTGAAATTAGTTCTATTTGAATGCATTTTACTCAAGTAGATCCTTTCTTCTCCCTCATCTCAAAATGAGATTACTATTAACTTTGCACACAGTTAAAAGCTAGAAAAATCCCATGTTAAATATGATGTCCTAACTACAATGCCCCATGACAACATGAGGCTTCATCTCATTCAGCAGAGGTATTTCTAGGTATCATCTGGTTTTGTTCCAGTCTTGGTGCTACTGCAGTGATTATGCCCATGTCTAATAGTGATGTACAGCAGCATCTCAGGAGGGTTTAAATACATTTGATCATCAAGTTCTTGGGAAAGGGGAGGCCAGAGGCGGATCAGGTTGAAACCACAGCATGAGGCACCATGGGACAGAATCGGCAATACCAAACATTTGCTTTCCTGAAGTCACAGAAATCCTCAAGAACCAAACAGTAGGCACTAAATATAATTATCTTTACAAATCAAACTGCTATGTCTGACAGCCCTTCCTTGAAGCTTCCAACATCTCTATTTAAAATAAAGCTTTGTGTGTTGTTTTTTTCCTATTGACACAAGCTATGAAACACACAGATTTGTCACTGCCTTACATTTTTATGGATTTATATCCAAACCTGATTAAAATAAAACAAAACTTTGAGTAAAACTTGTGGACACTCGCAGGGACTATTTGCTGTACTCATATTTCTCAAAGTCAGTGCTTCAGATTTTCACTAAATTTGAAATGAAAAGTGTACTAGATTCAAGCTTATTGCAGTGCTTGGGTAGAGGATTTATCTAGGACCAAAGAAAGATGTGTAGCGATTTTCTTTTGTGACTTATCGGCATATGCTGGAGCAGGAAAGTAGGTGTTCTGGATTACTTGGTTTCGACTTCTAGTATCACAAAAAATTTGCAGGAGGAGAGCACAAATCTGAAAGGGGCTTAAGCAAAAAAATCAAATATTGTTTCTGCTCTGAGCAGAATAGTTAAGAAAAACATTCATACTTCTCTTTGTAAAAGGCAAAAATGGAATAGAAACTCAGCAGTAAAGTTAAAATAACATTAGAAAAGGTGGTTGAAGCTTGTAAAGGGATCCAAAGACTCAGGGATGTTGCAGTGCTGAAGACACCCACAACTTTGCTTTCTTAGCCATCACATGCCAAATACATCACAGGCATGTATTTCATCACATGCAATAATGAAAATTTGAAGGGAAGCTCTGACAAAGAAAGGTGTGAATCTGCAGCTGCTGAGAGGCTGCAGGATGAGAAAGTCAGTGGCAATGCCTTGTCACTGTCTTTATCTACGCCTTAAGAAAAATTGAAAGGTAAAACGGTCATCAGAATGAGGACTTCAGAACCGAGCTTTGTGTCAAATGCATCCAAACTACTTGTTAGATACCAAAAGCTGGATCACTGTGTGGTATTGCTCCCGATAAACTTTTGCTAGAACCTGAGAACAAGTAGCTGGACTAGGCACCCTCTCATGGAATTGCCTCAGTATGGCTCTAACTAGCTGCTCCTAGATATTTAAATAACTGTGCAGTGAAGTTAGCAATACTGCTAGCAAAGCTAATAACGACAAAAAGCGTCGTGATCAAGCATGCTTACAAGGAAGGAAAATCATGTTGACCAAAACCAAATCCTTTTCTAAAGCTTGCAGAAAGGATCACACTCTTCTGAAGAGGTTTCCTTAGCTTCTTCAATATGCATTTCTCAAGCAAATGACAGAATCTTAGTCCACTAAGAGACACTGATGAATTCACTGATCTTTAACAAATTGATGCTATTTCTGCTCATAGATCTTTGAAATTACTGCAAACATGATCAGCCTCTTCCTTGGTTGAACCGGTTGACTGAAGTGGGAGATTCATTACCCAATTTTACAACAATACCCAAATCAAACTTTCATGAAGATTGTGCTTTTAATAAAAAGGGATAGTCATGATAAGTATCTTGCAATTTGCACTTAAAATGATAGTTGTAAGTATCTTGCAATTTGGACTATGAACAGAATTAAGATTGGCCAGAACATACTAATAGCAACTGCTTTCCCTAGGCAAAACTCTACAGTCAGGCAGTAAGTTTCCAAAAATTAACTAGGAGTATGATTGCTGCTTCAAAGGCCATGAATGACAGAAAATAAGAGCCTGTAGGGGCATTTTCTACCTTCCCAACCCAGAGAGAAAGCACTCGCACCCAGACTACATCCAGACTGAGACCCACAAGAGAATTTCCTACTGGATTACCAAACGTGACTTGACTCCGCATCTGGGCACAACCTGCATCCACATTCAGGGTGGCCAGGGACAGAACACTGATACAAGAACTCGATGAAAATTGCCGTGTGTTAGGGGCAACAGAGAGATCAGGATCCCAGGCTGTGCTGCAGTCAGCCAGGATGTGGTCATGTAGCCCAGCCTATCAACTATTTTAAGTGAAAGACCTCCATTTCATCACAGGTTTTTCTTACACCTCCTAGACTCTAATCTGTTCCTCTTACACAGGCACTTCCTAATCTGGTACCAAATCTTACCCTAGAAAAGCAGTCTGAGAAAGCGCAGTGTCACATTCCAGCTTTCCACCCAGCTGCTGGCCTTCACCAGAGTTAATTCATTCCCTTTGCAGTCACTACTCATGCCTTTCAGAGCACCAGAACAGGTTATCAGGAATGATGCAAACACAGCTCATTTCATTCTGGGTCAATCAGATAAACTCACAGTCCCGTCCAATCTTTCATACTGTGATGCTGTGACTGCATTTTCTTAGGGCATTGCAGCCTTTGCCTTTGGAAAACATGCTCTTAAGAAGAATCATGTGTTTTCAACTTCATTTCATAAAATCATTTATAGATGGTTAAAATAAAAACAGCAAGCCATTTTTCTTCACTATATCTGGGGATAAAATAGTGCTTTATAGTTGCTTTTAAGTTACATAAAATACTGAATGAAACACATCCACTGTTGCATGAATCCGGAAGCACTATAAGACATTTAAAGCTATTAAAATGCATTTTGATTGGCATGACAAAATGTATTTTAGTGTGTCTGAAGTTCAGATGTATTTAAGCATCATTTGCTTATAACTGAATGCTCGAGAAAGGCCAAGTTTCTGCCATTCACTGAAAAAGCGATTCGCCCGCTGCCACCAGGCAGCCAAGCAGGGCCCGAGAAGCCAGTTCACAAGCACGATCCAGCCCTAGCCCATGCTCTTCCGCTCTCCCGAATCACACACGTTCAAGTGCAGAGAGGCACTTCGGCTAGATGAAGGAAGATCACCTTGGAGTGCTTCACCGTGGCTCACACAGCTTCCTTCCAGCTGTAGCTCACTGAGCAGGTGCTCACCTTTGTAATAACATGTAATAGTACTCCTCCTGCATGTGGATCTAAAACCACATTGCTGATTTTTCCTTGTAGTGAAAATAAAATGAAATAATAGGTCTTGCATTTCTGTCTTTTTAAAGAACATAGCAAAGTACATCAACAGCCAGGAAGTTCACGTTGCAGGAAATGGGTCCTGCCCACATATTCTTTAAAACAAACCCCTCGTGAGAGAGGGCATTTAAAACTTGAGTGGCATTATCATCATTTTTAACCTAACCTCAGAAAACAGAACAAAATCAGTCTATTTACCTGAAACGAGCTGGGAGAGTTAAATTACTAACACAAAGTTTTATTTAAAAGTTTTGAAGGTATGAATGGCAACAAGTGATTGAAAAACACCACACACACCCCTACAAAAGCTACATGCAGAGTATCAACACAGGTAAAGCTCTTAATTTCCATTAGACCAAAGCGGCATGTGGTTTCCGCTGGATCACCTTTTAGCTGCTCCCAAAAATTCAAACTATTTGAAACTTCTGGATGATTGAAGTCATAGAATATCTCAAGTTGGAAGGGACCCATAAATGGTTCAACAGATGTGATTAGAGAAAAACAAGAAGAAAAACCAAGGGGTAACTACCTTAACAATTCCTCCCCTGTATTTCTAAAGCAGGTATAAACTATGATGCTACAGCCTTTACTTTGAACATTTTTCCCTTATCCTGCACCTTCCTCTGACCTGCTTCCCGCCCCCATCACCAGTTCCCATGCCTGCACACCACTCGGGTCTGCCAGCACAACTGCTTGTCTGACAACACGATGAACCAGACAGGTCCATTTTAGACACAGATTGCTTTTTTCATCCCTTCATTTCAGCAGTGTAGCTGAAGTGAGATCAGTTCCCCATCTCCCTTTGATGTCTCTGCTGGCTTGTTTTTAACCTAATCAGTTTGCCACATGGCCACAGGAGAGCTGCAACTCTCACAGCAGAGGAGCTAATGCAGGCTGAGAATGAAGAGGTAGGAGTGTAGAGAAGATAGCTGGGACCATTTACATGGCAGAGCTACCAGAAGAAATGCCTTCGCAGCAACCCCTTCACGCAAGCTGTAGTGTTGAGGAAACCGGGTTGAGTAGATTTTTAGAAAACACTCCATTCAGTCCAGAAAGTCTGAAATATTTTTGATCTTTGAGAAGCTATGGCTAATTAAATTTTCATACATCTCTGCATATTCGTGTGCATTTGCAGCACATCTAGAAATAGAAGTTCAAAGAGACAGGGGACAAGGTGGACTACACCTTCTAGTCTCAGCGAACCTAGTAGTTAGGCCTGTCTTGTGAGCAAGCTCTTAAAATAATTCTAGCATGACCCACAGACTAAAGATACACACCACATAAGACAGGCTTTGACAGCAGTTCAACTCTTTAGATTTAGCTCAAGAGAACCACCAATCTCATTATCAGGGATAAAACTTCCAAAAGTTGTCAATGTTTTCATGCATCCAAGCTAAGCAGTCACCAACTTAAAAATGGTTGGGACTCTTCAGTTTTAATGAGGCTGCCTCTTTCTCTACTTACCTTGACAAGCACTAAATTCCTCTCTTGCCTTGTTTATTGTCTTCCCAGTCACTCACATTTACTTTTTTTTTTTGGTTGAAGGTGTTGCAGGAAGGTGTTCCTGCAGCTTGCACATGGTCCTCCAGAAGAATCCAGGTGACCAGTGTCCACCGTCTCACCTGCCCCCTACCAGCAGGGAACCCATAAACAGGCTGTGGGCTGCAGATTTCCCTTGTGGTGAGAACAGTCGTCTACCCACAGCCACCAGTCTCATTTTTGTTCCTCTCCCTGTTCTGCAGCTTTGTGTCCCATGTCTCCTGTGCACTCCTAGAAGGGAGGCTTCTGGGTCAGCACTGCACCTCACATCTGAATTGGCCCAATATATCCAGTGCTCCCCGACTGCTCTGGCCTTACTGCCCAGGTGCAAACAGCGCCCACAGCAAGCCTGCCACACAGTGCAGCAGAAGGGCCCAACCGCGCGCACACAGGTTGGGATAGACAGACAGGGACTTCCCGTTCTACATGCCGACGGCTTTGGATTGTACTCAGAAGCAAGCTCTCCACATCTCACATACAGTCTGGGCTCTACACCAGCTGGAAGGCACCTCTACGTTAAGGCAAGCTGATTTTTGTCAGAACTGGTATAGATCATCAAGTGGGGTGCTGGAATGTGACACTACCATCTGCTGTTTTGTACTATTAAATATGCAAGTGACAGCCTGGACAGTTTTGATGCAAAAGTCAGTGTATGTGATAGGATGAGCAAGTGGTTTGATATCTGTAAGTGTACTGCAGTCCACCACCTGCTAGCCCCATCTCCCCATGCACTGTAAGGTTCTGAGCTAGCTTGGGTCAGCCTTTTGTTTTTGAGGTACCTTCAGCAGTTCCTAGCTCACACCCCATACAGTGTCTGGGACAACAAAAACATGCATAACGAAAACACAGCATGCTGCCTATGTATTAAGATCATCAGGTCTCCAGGAGATGTGGATGTCTTCCCCGACCTCGCTTCGTACCTGCAGAGATAAACGATCAACATGAGACAGACTAAGTACCACAAGTGCGCCCAAAGCTCAAGGCTAGCAAACCAACAGCCACTGCTGTTGCTGGAGGCAACAGCATCTGCTGGGTACAGTTCCTGAACAGCAGAGCACATGCATGTTAGCTACATGTTACTACAAGCTACCCATACTCCCTGTTTTTGGTGTAACATTCTTTGTTCATGTGTCAGCACGTAGAGGCCAGAGAGATCATCTTTGCTCTCCTTAGCACTGCCTGCTACCTGCTGCAGTCTTAGCCATGCTCAACCATTTCTTCATTTCACATAGCCAGAGGTGTGGCATCTGATCCCAGCCACCACAGAGGTAAAGGCACACAGGGCTTCACCGAGTAGAAGGTCAAGATCCCAAAGAAGTAGACTTGAAGTGCATCTCCACTATAACTTCTTAAGGCACATGGCTGTCTCAAAACCAACTCCAGAAATTGTGAGCAGATATCTTCCCTTTTCCTAGTATTTAACCATTATATATATATAGTAAGAATTTTATAATGGTAGTAGAAACTTTTTTACTACATGACACAGGTAAAAACTTCAAAAAGGATGCTATCCCTTTTAAAAATAGAAGTCAATGCATGTTCCTTTAATTATTCTGTCAGTCTTCCTTGGCATTTTAAACAATGAACTGTCAAAAACTTGTTCCCTGAAAAAAATCTCAGTCATCCTTCCACCCCAAGTAACTAACCAGTGGTTATAAAACATCATCGAAAACACTTAAGTGTTACAAGAGATGCCAATCATTAGTAAGTAATTTCCCAGGATGTCCCAGTGTGAAGCTTGAGAGCAGAATTTAGGCAAAGCATAGAATAAAATAATTTAAAAGAGCAAAACCTTCTGTTTTGATAATTAACTAAAGAAAAGTTAAATAGGGAAGTGTTAGATGACATCAGCAGCTACCAGAACAAGAAAAGCTTCACATAGCTGTTTATACTCACCTTTGCTATTCTCATCTATTCCAACTACTGTTTTAAAATTCCATTACCACTTGTCTTTGTATATACAAAGACTCCTCACACTACGACATCTCCATTATACATCAATAAAATACTTTTGTCTTTGGGTCTTTCAAAGTAAATCATACTAGTAGTGCTGCACGTGCAATATGGCACACAATGCGTTGTGCATTCATCACTGAGACCACGAAACTTATTATCCTCTCAAGTAACATACAATGAGGTTGTCATGGCACTTTGAAGTCAGATGAAAAACCCTATAATGGCTGTAGCAGTGCATTTTTTTTTTTGGTTTTCATACATTTGCTAGTTCTGATCAGTTTTCCCAATTCCATGAGCTGAAGACAGCAGAGATGCCGCTGGTATGCTTCGGCCTTCCACGCTTACAATGACAACTCATGACAGTTAAATCCCACAGTTCCCTTTCCTTTGGGCTTCATGAAGTTTGTATTTATTTGCTTGGGTAATCTGTCTACCCTTAACACTCCTTAATCTGAATAGTCTGCTTTTGGTCATCATTTCATTTCCAGCAGTTAAGTTTTCTCCTCCTAAAATACTTAGGAGCCAGCTTGCAATCATTACTCAGAAAAAAAAAAACCCAAACATTTCCAATCTCTCTTCCTTCTCCCTCTGATACCTATGGAGGACAAGCTAGGCAGTGTGACCAGCACTCCTTTTTTGTATGTCCAGATGTGCTCCCCAAACCCCTACCACCTCTGTTGCGCTGTCCTGTTTCTGGTTCTTCCTCCTGGCTCATTCCCCCAGTTCCTTCCCATCTTAACTGCTCTTGCTCCTGCATCCTTTCTTCCCTTGACACTGCACAGGAGTACTTGTCATCGTGCTTCTAAGTATGAAGTGCATTTCACCCTCTTCTTTCCTTCCTTTCTACTTTCTCCATTTCTACCTCTGAAGCTCAAGTTCACTAAAATGTATGACCACTGTATGAACTTTTTCACTTCACATCCTTCCACCGTTCCCATTCCACATTTCTAACTCCTTGCTTCCTAAAGCAACCCCCATTTCAAAAAGGCACTTCTATGTTGCTCAATGCTATTATTAATCACTCCTGCACTTCCTTTGCTAATTCTCTCACTTTAATGATTTCAGCTACTCCTTTTTCCTCTCTGGGCAAGGGTTGTCAGCTTCCTCCTATTACCCTCAGGCAACGTTGTTTGCAGTCTCCTATTCCTAAATTAAAATAAGAAATTGAGTACTCTTCTCACTTGTTCCTTCGCCTTGTTCCCTCCAGCAAGCTGTCAACACCTCAAACTAAACAGTGAAAATAAAAAAGCAAGATACCTATCCTCCCTGTTGTGCATGTAGGCGCTCTAAAATCACTTTATCCTACCCTCAAAGTCTGTACGTGAGACTTTTTTTCCCCCCTCAAAAAGTTAAGCCTTCCCCCCTTCTTCCCAACTACCAAGCCCTTTGCTATCACTGTGCTTAGGACAGATGTAAACACTTCTTTCCAGTTAGCTGGAACTTAGATTGCGTAAATCTCTCTACAATCTCTTTTAGAAGTCACATTCTTCCTTTCATTGTCTGACATTATCAATCTTTCTGAATCACACCCCAGAGTAACTTCTTCAATGTGCCCGTCCCATTCACGCCCTTCTGCCTCTTTCTTAAATTACCGTGCCAAAGCTTGCATCATTCTCAATGTCTCATTTATTTCTCCTAAGCCTATCTTCCCCACGCCACACAATGTCACACTGCCACCCAAAGCCAACTTGCCACTTCAGCAGAAAAACTAAAACGTATGCTTACACACCTCCAAAGAATTCACATCTACAGTACTATACAGAAAATTAACTCTTTCTAGGCAGAGATCACTGAAGCCTCAAGTGATCCTCCCATCGCAAACATCGATGCGCTGCTCCATACTACAGAGTATCTTATCTGAGCATATATTATATGGAAAATAACTGAATTTATTGACCTGAGACAGAGAGAAAAGATACTCAATAAAAGGACCATTAAGTACCTTTATGTTTGTTAGGCGACAAGGAAAAGAAAAAAAGAGGTACAATGGTAAGCATCATACCCATCAATTCTGTCATTTTAACACTGAATCCATGATGTATTTAACAATTCAAACACACAAGTAATAATAGCGTACCTTTATTTTAACACGTGCACTGCACTGATGCAGTAGATACAACGCCAGCAGTCTTCTCTTTGCACAAACTACTATCAATCAAGTTTTTAAATTTAAATCACATTTCTAGGTGGAAGCAGCATTTAGTGCAAAGAATAATTAAGAAAACCCTAACGTTAACCATATCTTGGGAACTGTTTGCATACATAGTGCAGCAATCATAGCTATTTCCCAACTGGCCTTAAACACGGAAAACTGATCAGCTATAGCAGTTTGCATTTGAAAATTCTAACACAGAGAGACTTGTTTTCCTTTTTAAAAAAAAAAATCTACACTACAGCAACAAATAAAGACTGACAGTGTGTATATATTCGCTCAGAATCAATTCAGCAACTTAAAAATGTTGTGTTTGCTGAATTGCTTTCTACTGCATCTATCACTTTAAAAACCTACATTAAAAAAGTTTAAAGAAAAAAATAATTCCTCCAACTATCTTTATAGTCTATCAGTTGAAAAGGAAAGATTTGCAAGCACGACTGCCTCTCACCTGTCAATATATAATTCAGGTCCCCTGGTCATTCCAGGAACCGATTACAGAACATCCCTGCACACCCAACATCTCTGTGCTCAGGCAGCCTCGTGCAGCCATGCTAAAGAAAAGTGCTAGCCTTGGTACAGCAAGCCAGCAAGCATATTAAGTCATCTTCCAGTTCACAAGTTTCTTCGCTAAAAAACAGCCACCCCTACTTGTTGCAACCGATTTCTACATCTATCAAGCTCACTCAGGTACATATATGCTGTAAGCCCCGTCCCAGTGAATGCCTATGTGCTTAGTTTCACCTACATGAGCAATCACGCCAAGAATCAATAGGAATATTCATGCTCGCAAAGTTAAGGATACACGTAACTGTTTGTAGGACATCTGCATTCATTTGCAGCTATACAATACACTGACTGCAGTCCTGTATCATAAATGAAGAGTCACTACTAGGTCATAGGCAATAATATCAAGGTATTTTCTGGGATGTATACAACAGAGCTAAAACACTCAGGGAAACGCAAGACACTTTCTCTCCTCCTGTTTAGAGGGGGGCTCTGCTCTTTGGGAGTATTTAGGGATGCACAAGCTGTAGGCCATGGAAGAACTGTGCCCCATGTATATTAAAGAATTAACATTAACTGCAATAATTTAAAACAGTAAGAGTGAAGAATACTTCTATTGGCTCTCCAAACTGAAAGCATTTTAACAGCACAACTGTACAATACAAAAATATTTATACACCAAATGAAGAGCAAATATTTGCAAGTTTTCCAGTATCACTCTGGAATTCTACATAGGCTACTCAGACTTCATGAACAGTTTTTACTGTGTCCCACATATATAATTCTTTATGTATGATTTAAGAATACAGATCTCAGGAGTGCTTTTTATTTGTTTGTTTTCAATAACAGTATCTCGGGGGGGATCAACTCGAACCAATTAAACTAAGAAAATGTTGATACTAGCTGTTGAAGGAAAAACAACATCATTATGGTTCAGGATTAGAGTGTTTAGGGAAATAGTGCACTTTTTATTCTATCTTGGAAATGTACAGAAATGCACAGAATGGTTATATCCTTCCTACCTCCTTTCAAGTGGGATCTTTGAAAGCAAAGTTTTAGTCAGTACATAGCACATTCTTACAAAAATATAACTTTTCAGAGAACATGAGAACAGTTAAAGAAAAATGCTTTTATCTTTCAGAACAAGACTACAATGCAACCTAGCTTCTGCTGATTTTTACACTGCAAGTCAATCTAATTCAGCAAGAGCCCCACCCAACATGGTCAATCTGTGGCAATACAACTAGGACTTACCCTACTGTAGCATAGATACTGCCTCAAAACATTCAGTACTGGTGCACATGAATCTAGATCACACCCACATTTCTTTGCCCTCTAAAGGGACCTTTCCTTCTTCAAGAACCTAGTGCTTCCCATAGGGTTGAGGAGTGTATGCCCACAAGAACCTCACTACACTCAGTTTCTTGCACTGTGGTGGTATGGAAAGCCAGCTTTAATTTTCATGCTGATGGAGTTCAAAGTGCCTCTATAACCTACTGTCAAATCCATATCAAAATCCAAATAATCGATATGGCAGCAGCTAAAGAATTCCATGAGGTGGAAGGTCAAAGATTCTTCTCCTTCAGAAGAGATTACAGCGATGATGAATGAAACCAGAGTAAATAAACAAAATTTAAGACGACTAGCTTTTTTTTCCCTTTGCAATGAAGGATTTGGGGTATCCTTTCAGAAGACTTTTTTCCTTTTTTTTTTTCCTTTTTTTTATGTTATGCCCTTTTTCTCTATATGGAAGCACTGCGATGTTCATTTAAAAAAATCAAACAAAACCCCCTCCATCCTTAAAAAGCACCACAGAAAAAAATCTGGTGGAAAAACAAAAAACCCAAAACAAACTCCATGGACCACCCTTCAGGGATGAAATGCTAAAGATGTCTTTTTTAATCAATCAGTTTGTGAAGATCTACAAAAAATAAAAAGGATCACATTCTAAAGGTTCAGTGCATTCAGGCAGCTATAAAGTTTTGCTGCTTATTCATCTTTAAGTTGACTTTCAAAAATAACACCCTAGCTCATCAAAATATACATTTTCCATTTGCTTTTAAATTAAAATAATAATAAAAAACATTTAAAGAATTCACAATCAATAGCATGACTAAGTTTCAGGATCATCTACAGCATATAATTTAAAGGTTCAAGATGCCAATATGCAGCACGTGGCAGGCCTATATGCTCCATGCAGCATGTACATTTAGGATAATCTCAAATATTCTTGATGTTCAGATCTCAGTTTGTTTCTTCCAAATAGTGTAGAATACCCATCTGGAGAAAATAAGCAGTTAAGGAAAAAAAAGCAAAGTTTGTAGTACATAGTTAAAATGGAAGTAGTTCTTTCACTTATATTTTGACTCTGAAAGCTTCTGGTAGCTCATAAAGACGGGGTAGGTAAAAATCTCAGAAGTGAAGTCTCCCTGGATCCTCTTTTTGGCTCAGCAGTTCAAAAGAGCATCCCATTTCCT
>NW_008824468.1:1486165-1520972 GCF_000699105.1 Pygoscelis adeliae
AATTTATTAATACCGCCTGCAAATCTCCAGGTGGTGCATTTTTTTTGCATTGCAACCACTGAACAAACTACAGAAGTGCTTTGGGTATAGTGGTCAAAACTTTGATCAGGAGTTCACCAAGTTGGGATCGCTCTTGCTCATCTTCTCAGTTGTAAAGTAGCAAGCTTGAATAAGACAGACATCCAGCTACGTAATTTGTGAATCCCTAACACAGACACAATCAGACACAAAATTCATACTGAGATGTTCAGTAGCTGAACACTAGGTGTCCAGGTATCTTACTGGGCAAAGATTTAAATGTCTACTGCATCTTAACTGCCTCAACAGGGGTTCTGTTGAACGCTCATTTAAATGCATCTAAATTTTGCCTAGGCTTTTCTCCAAAAGCTTCTGCAGTGTTTGCCTTAGGTACCTAAACACTTTTCAGAAAGCAGACCTTTATGTCACCCAGACTGAGCTAGGAGCAAATACAGAGCAACTGGCAGCTCTATCAGTGCTCTTTTGCTGCTCCTCTGATGGGAGATGGACCCAGCTTCAGCAGAGTCATACAGAAGCTATGCTGAAACCACAGATCTGAAGTACTCCTGGCAGGACAGACAACTGATACTCAAGAGCCCTCTTGTCATACTGGGCACATGAGAGAGGTCAGAGCTACGTAATTCCACCTGCTTCCGGAGAAGCAGACGTGAGGATGAGACATGAACATCACCTTTTTTAGAGCTACAGCAACAGCTACAGAGTAAGGCATAGATTTCTGGGATTTATGACTTAGTAAAACCACATAAAGATATATGCTCTTCTTTTACACAGCAAGGTCACACATGCTCCAGATGGGAGCCTCCATGTTCACCATAAAGTCTTGGTGGAGACCTCAGAGAGACACACGCTTTCCTTAGAGAACTGGCTTTTATGTCAACAGCTACTTGAATTTCAGATGACCCCCCCCAGCAACGCCGGTAAACACCAGAATTTCAAGTAACAATTACACACAACAACAATTCTTGAAGTAGGCAAAACAAGTAACAATAAAAAGTGATAAGCCAGCTTAGTACTTTGGCTGTATTCAGGCACCCGTGCAGGTAACTTTTGATCAGATTACAAAAACAAACATTTGCGTAAGTGAAAACATTGGTTCAATGGCTCAAGAGATTTCAGGCACTTAAATGAATGTCACAAGTGTGTCACATTCTTCAGAAAAAAAAAAAACCCTGATTTTTGATTTCTTGTCACAATTCTACTGTAAACTATCACATCTCTCAGTCATCTGTGAAACAGCATTTAGGTATAACCTTTCATTCAGATACATACTTCTACTTGGAAATCTTTAAGTTTCAAGAAGAGTGATAACTTGTACCTGAAATGCAGGTAAAGGGTTATCAGAAGTCCAAGGCCAAATTAAAAGTTAGAGCAGTTACTTTGGGCTAATCTGAAGTCATCAGGATGACTACTTCTTTAACATTCTTGTACCTATACCATTATATCATTAATTCATTCAGAAAAAGCAAACTAGTGAAGCCTGCCCCATTTCTCTAAGAACTATTCACTTTCAAGCTCCATTATACCTATTTAATGGCCAGTTTTAATAAGTTTATTGCTAAAAATATTTCATATTGTTAGCTTACTAGAAACATTTAAATGTATTTTTCCAAGGAATGAAGTGGTATTTGCTACTCAATTCTTTTAGAAACATTTATGCATACTTCCAAATGAACAATGCAATAAGTATTTAGAAGACTTTGAGGATGCATACACTTCAAATCGCATACATGTCGCATTAAGGCCTGGCAGTTGTAAAAGCAAAAGTAACTTAACTAGTTTCTCTAAAACTGTAAGCTACAAGGGCTAATATCTTCATATCCTCTTTCACTCTTTTTTTTCTTGAAAATGTTAAGATCAAATCTGAGTTTCACCGGAGAGCTGACAATAATGAGAAACAGGAGGAGCTTGTTACAGTCCAGGACAGCAGGCTACAGCATTAAAACAGTATCAAGATTAGAGACAGAGAAGGGAGGCAAAATGAACACACAGAAGAAAGGCTGTAGCAGTTTCACACGCTTAACGTATTATGCATAAGCAGATCCTGGAAACATCTCTCCTGTCAAGAGAGGGACAGCCACAGCAGGCATTACCCTGCAGAAACATTTCCTGGGAGATCACACAAAAGTGGTAAACATGCCAGAGAAATGCAGCCAGCAGAACCACCCTATGGCAGATCAAAATGCCCCTCTACAGCTAATGGCTTGAAGCCGAAACTTCTAACTCCTTGTATAACTTGCCTGCCACCCACAAAATGAAGAAATTCTGATGGAATATTTTTAGGAATGGGATGTTGCTGAGAAACATGTATCCTCCTCCATTTGGAATATTTTTTTCCAGTAACACTAGCTAGTAATGATTGTTAGGAATCACTTTTTTCCCCCCGTTAAAAATCCAGTCTGAGCTGTATGTTCAAGAACAGATCTATCAGAATATTTAAAGATCAGGATCATGCTAATCTGTATGAAGTTAGTTTGGTTTTTTTTGTGAAAGAAAAAAGGATAAAGATACAGCGTTACCAGAACTCTCAGGCAGTACCCTCATCATACAGTTTATCCTACATCACATAAACAATACACTTGGAAACACTCAAAAACACTAACAAAAACACAGCCTGATCTTGAAAGGTGCTGATCATTTCACCAGCTGTGAATTTATGGCACCTTTAAAAATAATTCCTGCAATTACCCTCAAAATAAAACCACAGTAGTTCATTTACTATGAAAAAGCGTTAATAGTGTTTAATTTAGAACTGCCTTCTTGCACTTCAGTTCATTACCTCCAAGCAATCTAGGCTTGCTTGAGTTATTAATACACACTCTCCACTCTTTTTCAGTCTTTAAGGATACAATTCCATGTAGGAGGGAACGCACACAGTTTCTTTTGAAAACTCCACAGGACAATAAAGCCTGCTGAGCTGTTCTTCATACAGAGTCAAGGCATCGGTCAGATTGATACAGTTTCCCTGAAGAAAAAAAGAAAAGTCCCAGTTACAGTCAAACAAATAAGCAAAACTGCAGATGAATATATACATTGACATTAATGCAAGGCTCCCACATACTTCAGAAGCAGATACATGCTGTTATTAATATTTACAAGGCAAATACAGAACAGCTTGTCTTCATTCCGCCTACAGCAAACAACAATTTGTATCTTTTCAAGAAAGGGTAAGTATGGGGGGGATTATCTTCTCATTAGCAGAAGCAACCATTACATTAGGGCTTCCAGTTAAAACAGACCACCATGTGTTGTTTACCTATAACATCTACTCAATAACCATTTTCTTTATGATTGCTTAAATATATTAGTAAACAGTATTACAACATCCAGATTTTCTCAATTATTTAACATTGCCTAGGTCTTAGAACGTTTAAATGCACTATAAAAAAAACCCTATAACCTATTCATTTTAAACAGATTCTTCCACAGAGCAATACGACAAAATAAATCAGATTATACAGAAGTTCTGTGGCTGTAGGCTACATAGTCTTGAGTTTCTGTTTATCATACTTCTGAAAAGGAAGTAATTCCTATGGTACTTTTTTCTTAGACCCGTGTCTTATCTAAGAATATTAGTAGTATCCTTTTCTGAACAAAATAAAAATCAGTGCTTAGATGATTTCCCTCTAACAGTGCAACTATGAAATATCAGACATTGAATTCCCAGACAAACCAATATTACCCAAACAAATCATTCTTGGAATACAAACACATCTTGAGGATTACAAATGGTGAGGAATTGAGAAAAACCAAAACAACTCCTAATTACAAGCACAACCTTGTCCAAAGTTAAGTATTAAGAAGCAGAATTTACTGCCACATATACCTGGGATGCCCATATAGAGAAAGCTCTAATTAGAAACGTGACTATCCATATCCATAATGGGTTTGAAGATTTAGGGATAGTGAGCCCACAGAACACCAGACTAAACACAAACTACCCCAAGCAATAAAAGTCAGTTGTGCAAGTCTAAAAAAAAATTTCTTGTCAAGTTTTTTGCCTTTCTTGCCTACATAAAACTTAGTAGGCTAGCTGATACTTTACGACCTTAAATACAATGATCTTAAGAGTGTGGCAAATACAAGTTATTTGGACACTGATTTAAAATGGAGTAAAGTTGAAGATAGTCACTACTGCACTGTCTACAAGTTACTCAGCTTTTGTTTTCCAGGTACAAGACACTGAATAAAGACCCACCAAATATGAATGTACTGTTGCTGTGGCACAGCACAGAGACAAGACATTCTGCAATTCTGGTCAAGGAGGAGATGTTAGTGGTCCTTGGCACACTGACAGCCAGATGAGTTCATTTGTGGTCTTCTACCTCCACCACTTTCATGAGGAACCTTCAGCTCAACCTATAGGCCCCAAACGTGTGCAGCATGGTTGGGCACCACTACACATGAACAGCAAATTATATGATGATGATGAATCTACCCTGACCACACAGCATGTGCAGATCTGGTCATACATGGGGCAGGATGAGACATCTTCAAGAGACATGTGTCCCCATCCTTCCCTAATGGTTGGGTTTACTAGCTTATACTATAAATGCCTTTTACCTTGACCTAGCACAAAGCCTACTTTCTTTCTCTGATTTCTAATCAGTAGAAACAGAAGCATTAGCTACCACTTCTCTAAAATTACTTTCAACATCAAAATCCTCAGCTTTCCCACACATTTTACCACTTCCAGTGGAAGAACAACGTTTACACCACAGAAGACAAAAAAGACAACAAAAAAAGAACTTTCATGTTAATGAATACACAGTTCCTGGTAACATAGCATATGAGCCAAAGTCCCACAAAATTATGGCAAGAGACCTGAGACACAAAAGTTTGCTATTTATCTCAGATCACCAGAACGTTAGTCTCAGTGATACGAGGATATGCATTAGACAGAAAAAGGTCTAGTTAAATCAAAAAAGGGAAGAAACAGTTACTTACTAATACAGCCAGCTTCTCTGGTTTCTAGATGACTCTTTCTGTTCATGACTGGACAGGCCAAAAGCCTTCCAGCATAAGCACTTCCAAGCAGAGTACTGCTTTTGATCTTTAGAAGCCCTGAACTTTTGCAAGAGACAAGAACAAGAAAGCCTAAAGCAACAGACTCCACCTATGGAATTCCAAAGAGACCACTCTGCTCTGAATGACTTCTGGAAATGTTTGCGCACGCACACACATTTTTTTTTTCCCCCCAATTACTGAATGAGGTTATCTTGCTCCTTCCTGCCCTTAGATAATGTAACTTGCATCTGACTGAAAGAATGCAGATGGTTCAAAGAAAAGAGCTAGTTCTAATTAAAAACTATAGCTCTCTTACAGTCACAGACTTCATCCTACTGTTCTTCCTCTTAATTTTTTGCATCACGCTCAATGAATTTTTTGCATTGTGCTCAAGTTTTCACAAGTGGAAAAGAAAACCTCAACTTAAAAAATCCTATACGCAGCATCTTAAAAATATCATATTCTTGAAAGCTCTCTTTCAAAAGATCTTGCATAAAACGTGTTTGATTATCATTTTGATCATATTCCACGAACAAACGTGTACTTGTTGATTTGGTAAAAGAAGATGGCATGCTTTATATTCAATATATCATATTTGTGTTTGGGTATCAGAAAAGGGAAGAGGTTTGTAAAAAGGTAAGAGATGAACACTAACTGAGCACAACTGCACAAAGCACAACAGTGAACAGACCACTGTTGTACTTGTTTAGTAACCTGTTATTATCCGGGGGACTGTAGCAGTTATTTGGTTCAGCTGCCCTTTACCAAACATATAATTTTGTTTCAACATCAGACTGAATGCAAGAGAAAACTAAAAAACAACCTGTGTGTGTAATTTGAGTCATAAATAGAAAACACAGCTAGGTAATTTATGGAGCATACCACTATTACAGAGGAAGTTTAATAGGATACACAATGAGATAGAAGTATCCAGTTTCCCAGCCTGCCTCTTCAGTATTTCATCCTTTCTCCCTTCTCGAGCAACAGAAAAATCACTGCAGACAGCGTCGAAAAGTTACAGGAACAACAAAACATGCCAATAAGCAATTTTTACCTTTCAAACCCACAACTCCCCAGTCTCCAAATCAAGATCTTACCTAAAGGTTCAGACATCCCCACCTGGCTGTTCTACTAACCTCTTCTTCTGGAGACACACCACAGGATTTTATAGTTCTGCACAGTTACAATTTTTTTGTAATTATTTGGCTTTACTCAACAAACAGCTAAGAATTCCAAAAATCAAATCTACAAAACTTAGATGAACTTATTTCAATGAAGAGAAAAGTTATTGAAAAATCACTATTATTAACACCTTTCTATAAGAAATGCCCAGCTTTATCAATTAAGACTACAGTGTTGATAACGATGTCAATCACACTTAGATGTGTGAGACAGGGAACCAAGCCCAGAATGCAATACAGTGATCAGTCTAATAACCTGTGTTCATTTTAACTCCCCCTGCCTAATGAAAATAGTTATGCGGTAGAGCAATACATTTTTTGTTCTGAACAGCCAAACTCAAACAATAACTAATATTGAACAGTGTTTAATAAGGTTAAAGCTGATGACTCAATTATACTTTTTCAAAGGGAAATAAGTAAAATCAGACTTTCTCCCACACTGTTCAGTCAGTTTTCAACATATACAAAAACCCTACCAAACTCCTCTGCCCAGCCCCCCTTACTTAATCTTTGTTCCACGTCAAACAATTTGACAGATAAGAAATGGGGGAATGCTAGAAGTTTTTTTCTCTTTAACAAGCATCTGACATGAACGTATTTGAGGTAGTTTTAAACTTTGAGATTAACCAATCTGTACTTATAAGACCTTGTTTAAGACTGACGACTCCTGAACTGTTTCATAGCCTTTGCATTCTGAGTCTGCTCAGTGCTCGCACACACTTCGACAGCTCATGCCCATCTCCCAACACCAATTCTCCTGGGCTTTCATAAGGCATACATTCTGTAGTACCATGGGTTTAGTTTTCAGGTTGCTACAGTACAATGCACAAGTTTAAATAATTCCGTTCCGGGCAGACAAAAAACATTCCTTAAAGTAGTAAAAAAAGAATTTGTTTAAATGAACCCTATAAGTTCCAGTTAACTTTACCGACCTATAAAGGGGATGTGTCCATCAACTGGTTATAGACTGAATTTAGGCCACTATGCTTCCCTCCAACCTTAGAAAGTAAGCTAGTAACTTGAAAGCAGATGTAAGGGTCCCTTTCCATACTTGCCCATTTCTTACATGTCTTTCTGATGTCTTACCCTACATGTCATTGCTACTGGACATCCTTGTTTGTGACAGTATACTAGAGAAGTTTAATTTTTATTTTTAATTTAACATGGTTTTCTATTTTTATTTTGTAATGACAAGTGCCAGAGTTGAACATGGCCAAGGTTGGTTTTTTTCCTTCCTCACTTCAGAGTGACTAAGAAGCAACAAGATACATAGAGCATGAGACACCTAGCATCAAAGCTAGGTTTGAGTTTTGGGTGACAGGGGTGGCTTTTAAGGAGATAATGGAGGCAAAGCTGAATAAAGGTATCTCCACTGGCCAAACAATCAATTAATTTAAAACTGAACTCTCAGTAACACAAGGAAATGAAATGTCTGTCCCTTAAAGACTCCCAAACTGCCAAAAAAATCACAGAGGCTCACACAGGGACATACATCTGTTCTTCCAGCCTCTTTTCACATTGCAGTCAAGGAGTACCCTGCTCCCTCTTTGGAACTGCTAATTAGAAAACCCACACAGCAGCCAAAAAAAGGAGTGTAACTATGGAGCAACATCACAGTGGTCTGGACATTTAGAGGGCAGGGCAACGCTGTATTAGAGAGCGGCCAGGAAGCGACAGCTTGGTGAAGGGCCACATGTCCGCGTGGGAGACATCTGATCCCTTGCAACAGTAGTTAGTGCTGCTTGCTGGAACTCAAACCTGTGAGTGATCCGAGACAGTTCTATCCTGCCTGGGCTGGATGACCCAGACTAGGAAGGAGCAGATTCCTGTTCAGAGGTATTTTTGAAGGTTCCACTTCATAAACAAGCTGAAAATGATAGCCTGTTCAACCTCAAAGGATTAGATCAGCAGAGCAAATTCTTAGCACAGAAAGAGGCATTTTCCTAGCTACACGTAATCCACTGACACAGAGACAACCTTACAAGCAGTCTCTGCATCTTACAGAGCATAGTTTCACAGCTGTTGGGACAATCCTCACGTGCTACTTGGAAGGCACAGGATTGTGATGGTTAAGAAAAAACCACAAACATATCACACTAGCATCTACAAGTACACATACTCCAGCCGAAAGTAAAAAAAAAATCACTTGGGCAAGCTAAAAAATCATACTGGCTTTTAGAAGGTCCAATAGCATAAAACACACTTAACGTGTTCAGAAACAAGTCACTGGAAAGGTCCATTAGAGAGGAAACCAGACCTCAGGATACGCCAAGTTCTTACACCCTCACTGACTCCCAGTTCTCTCCCCTGTGATGGCTGGGAACCTGCACCTGTAACTGGCTCCCCTTGGAGAAGGCAACACTGAGCACCTCACAGACCCAGACCCACATTACATCACTAAACACTTCAAAGCACCAGCTTCAGAAGGAGAAAGAACAACAGAAATATAGCAAGCCGTATGACCCTTAAGCATCAGAGTAGTGGGATTATGTTCAACAATAAGTTTTCACAAACAAGCCTCAAGTCTTAAACTTACAGACAGGGCTGCAAGTGCTACATGCTAAGGGCCCTAAAGCTCACCTCTATCTGTCCAGGTCCTATGTAGGCTGCAAGGCTTTCAATATGGATGATGCAGCTAAAAAAGCAAGGACATGAAAAGCAAGGCTGCTACTCATACAAGTAAGTTTTTGTTCTCATTGTGATTACTATTTGTGGATGCATAGAGCAAGTATGGAGGCGTTTTTCTCCCTGATATACTTGAGCACAGACTTACAGCAGCAGAGAATGAGATCCATGAACTGTCCTTTCTATCTTTTCAGAGCTGAAACAAGCAAAAAGTCCCTCCTTCATCCTAAAATTGGCCACTTACGTTCTTGCATCCCCTAGGAATACAAATAAATAGTCTGAAAAAACCTTTCACAGGCAGAATCTCTATAATGTTAATAAACTGCTAGGCAATATTAGTTATCAGTCTCCACCTAGTGGTGAAAGGATATTATGCATTAGCATTTGGAGACTGCTTTGAGGATCACCATGGCATCCCAAGGGGACACTCAGGTGTGTTAGAGTAGCATGCCAAAAAAAATAATTCTTTTGATGATCTCAGATAAAGTATATCTATATTTTATATAGATATATCTAGAGCTAGACAGCTCTAGACCCTGCCTGCTGACAACTCCTGTGCTGAAGAGAACATTTTCCAAAACTTGTGCAGAGCTCAATGAAGAGGTGATGAGCATTTCCATTTGTTTTTTCCCAGCAGTGGCATTTAGAGGGTCAGGCAGCAATACAGTATGTGAAAGGCTAGCATTCTATGAACAGAAATCTACTGTTGGGTAAAGCATTTCTTGAGCATTGAAATAAATGACATTCTAACGAGATGCACAAGGTAACCCCTGCAAGCAGAATTATCAGAGGACAGGCTACAAACTACAGAGGACAGAAGTTTCAAACATTAGTACAACATAATGTCAAGGCAGAAGCAACTATAGCTACTGGCCAGTAGCCAACAGAGCAATGACCCTTTTGCAGCACCTTTCCTATGAGACATTTCCTCATCATAGCAAAGGTCGGGCTCTAACAAATAGGTGGACATTCCCCAGTCACTTTTCTTGATGATATTTAACATATTTTACATTTTAGAGAACAAAAATGCAGTTCAAGAAAGCCTGGGGGTGGAGGGGCACACAATTTTAAAATGTGGATTTTAAAAACACAACTGCCTTAAAAGGCATGCGATTCCTTCAGGAAGTAAAGTACAGCCTGTTACCCAAGATAAGCATCCTGGAAGTAGACAGTTGGAACAAAGTAACTTAATTTTCCAATGTTAATACACAGAGCTAAAAAACCCTGGCATTTAACAGTTAACACATCAGAGCATTCAAAACCAGTTACGAGTTCCCAGTGTGCAACTAAGTTCAACTACCAAAGTCAGTAGTGGTCATGTTTGAATTTCTGTCCATAGTCTAACCCAATCCCTTGGATATCCAGCTTCAATTAGTTTAATTCAAAACCTAATTTAAAGAAAGTTATAGACAGCTGATTTTATTTAAAGCACCCCTAAAAGTCTGTTCTTCCTATGATCAGACTACTGAGCTTTGAGGGTTTTTCTGTTTGTTTGTTTTTAAATCAGGCCCAACTGGGAAGAGGCCACAAGGACCATCAAATGGGCTGGGTAGCGTATCAGCAGATATATCAAAAGCTCTGATAGCTGTTTGCCCCAATATTAATTTTCCTTTTGTCAACACCCTCAGGAAGACTAAGTTGCCAGACTACACTGCTTCTATACTCCAGCCCTTTCACTGGCTACCAGTTAGCCAAAAATCCAAATTCAAGCCACTTCAATTTTAACATCATTTCTTTCCCATCCTGCCATGTCCCACCTTGTTGCTTTGGGACTCTGAAACTGATATTGCACAGTTTCACAATGGCTTAAACCCGCCAGGGCCAGTTCAGTACTGCTGTCCTTTCTTCCTGTGGAAGCAGAGATGCTGGACAGCTAGCGGAGTTATCTCCTCCCATCAGAAGAGGACAGGCAGCAGGACTGCAGACTGTTGAGACTGCAGTCTCAACCTCCATTGGTTTCAGCTGACACAGAACAACCTCCCTGTACCCTGGCTGCAGCACAGCCATCACTCCAGCTTTCAGCACAAGCTTCTTCCCAGAGTCCTTCTGCAAAGTCTGACAGATACCTGTCCACAGACATACATTTACATACATTCTAATGAAGTCAGCTAGTCTCACTATGTATGTTACAACTATGACAACTGCAACACAAATGCTTGCTCCGTCCAAAAGATGTAGTGTCCTTTCAATATCAGTCTGTCATAAATATTTCCACTATTAACAGAATAGAAAAGCCATTAAGATTTACAGTGCGATACAAGCATATTAGTCATATCTTACACTTCAACCACAAGATAAATTATCTTGCCCATACAACCACAGCATTTTAAAATAAAGCAGCACATTAAAGTTGCCAAAAACCTCATTCCATGAGTTTTGCATTTCTTTACAAACCTGTCCAATTTCACAGTAAACCAGTTCCTTTACACACCTCAAAAACTCTACACTGATAGGAACAGAGTTCAAATGCATAATTTTGGCTAGGTTATTTCAGAGCTTAACAAGATTATTTCAAAATGTTGTACTTAGATGCTCCACACATCAGAAGACTAGTTAAGTTATGGGCATGACAAAAGAAATACAACTTCGGAGACTTATACTTCATTCAACCGTCTGCTGGGTCTTGTCACGTTTTTGTGCAATTGCACACAGCTTTGTGGCATTCCAAATTCAGGATTACATACAGAAAGGATCTTCAGACGAAAGCCATACCACAATTACATTATCCATGAGGTGGCTATACTGTAGCAAGTATACAAATCTGAAGTTATTTAATGCAGCTCTATTTAAAAATAAAAACTTCACACACAAGGGCAGAATCTTATTTATGACTTTATAAAATACAATGCTTGGCATTTTGTGAAGTAACAAACATATCCAAATTTTCAAAATCCATTTTGCAGAAGCCAAACCAGTGACTTGCATTAGGAGTGGATAGCAAGCAAAAAGAGAGTATTTACCCCCAAGTGACTAATTTGCTCATCCCATTGCACCTATGTCAAATTCTTACACCTTTACAGATGACAAATTTTCATGTCTTACACTCTACAACTGGAGACATCAGCTTAAAAACCATGTATCTGTTTATAAAGTACATCTGTTCTGCTTTTCCAAGAATTGCTTACAGCTAAAATATTTAGTATGCCTAGCTGATTCTTGAAATTATGCTTTTAAATTCAAAGACACAAGCACTACAAATTCAGCTGAAACAATGAAGAAAACACAAGTCAGTTAGCAAAGCCCAAATTTCATGCAAATATCCCTACTGAGTCGTTAAAAGGAGAAAACCAGCTTCCTAGTAGATTTTTAGTTAGTTGGTTTCATTTTGTCCCCTTCCCTTTTTTTACCTGAAAAATGCAGATGGCAATACATATACAGCAATACTTTTTTACATCAAAATATCATACCTGTGTGAAGTATTTTCCATCTTGTTTCAGGACTTTCATTGAGAGGTCAAGAATCAAACGCAGAAATTCCCATGTGGAATCTGCATATAGAGTATAATTTAAAAACAGACAGCACATTACTGGCTTGTTCACTATTACGTATTCAAGACTTGCAACATATCTACTGTTTAAAAAGTGGCTAACCTATACCTTTAAAAAAAACAAACCAAACAACAAACCAACAAGAAAAAAACCAGTAAAAAACCCACACAGCCCACACTTCCACCATCATTGCCATTGTGTATCTCTTTCTTCACAGTAATTTTCCAGATGTTTCCAAGATATTACAGAGTGGGGAAAAATTTACTGGAGTGTGAACTCCCCAAATACTTTCAAGAATTACATGAGTTCATATTATTCTGGAATAAGAGCACAATTTAAAAAAGTCCTAGGCACTTTCTAATTTTTTTTCTAACATTCAAGAAAAATTCAAGAAGAACAGATGTGTTACCATCATTCTTTGCCTCTCAAATTTGCTATTAAAAGTGCAAGAATCAAAGTATTTTTGTTGCAAACTGCCAACTATCATGCAGCAGAGGGGCAGAAACATGGAAAATCCTCAGAATTTTAGGAAAATAAATTAGAAGATTAACCTTCTTCTGGAGATGTGGAGATTGGCACAGCTGTCAGATCATTAATTACATAATCAAACATCCTTCCTTCTTTGGCATACCTCTTCAGTACAGGAATGCAGTCTTCAATTAGAACCTATAAGAATGAAATACTGTAGCTAGTCCTCAAAAAAACCCTAAAACTGACCAGATAAAAGGAAAAATGCAGATTCACAGGAATTAAGAGGAGGGGAAAAGTACAAAATTAAATATGCATTTAACTTTGGGCTCCATTTTCAACTTTTTACATCACATAAAAAGGAGGAACAGTTGTAGGAATTATGACAATGACAACATAGGCACTACAGGACTGAATATCCTAGCCCTGTCACCCATTGCTGGGTGACCACTATTCTACCTACCAAATGGTAATAACAGTTTAGCAGTCCCCCAACATATGAGTAAAATAAGGTATTTGTATGAAGGGCCACTGACTCATGCAAAGTAGCATGTGACTTCTCTGTTTCTTTTTGCATGCTTTTTTTAGCTCATACCTGTAAACTAGTATGTGAGAGCACCTTAAGGAGCAGTAATGAAAACAAAGAAAAGATTTCCAGTGAAGATGTCCGATTACACCTGGGCTAGTTTGGAAGCTCTGTCAGATGCAGCACACAAAGACTTTAACTACAGGGATGCATGAATTTTTTTTTTATTATTTTTAATATACTAGCACTATAATGGTAAGAGATTTTGCCTGCAAATTAAAAATAATTTTAAAATGTGTATTACAAATTCAGTTATTCTCAACAGTACAGGACAACTAACTTAAATACATGTTTCTTCTATCCTTTCATCAATTTAAGGAATGATGTTTAACACTTCATCCTTGCTGCTATTTCCTCTTCATTTGTAAGCTATGGCAATAAACATTCTCCTATTTCACATTCCTTAAAAGCTATATGGAATTATTTTTAAAAGAGTTTGAAGATGCAGAGTTAAAATATTGACACTAATGTACACTTCCAACACAAATCCCACTGCCAGCTATTAAATTTTAGAAATGTCATAAAAAAGGAAAAATCCTTCCCAAAATTAAGCAAATTCAGAAGACTTTTCCTCAAAACTTTGTCATAGCAGTCTTCCAGGCTATATATAACTGTATTTGAAATACTACATCTAATGAAAGAAAAACAAAACGTTACCTGATAGCACTCTCCTTCTAGATTGTCTAAGACATCTCCGCATGTTTTACGCATGTATTTTTTACACCCGTCGATCACCATTTGGTCAATGTTTGAAGCTAGTTAAGGCATTCTACATTCCAGAAATAATACAGGTAACAGTTTCTATTTCTTCAGAAATAAATTCTCAAAAAGGTGACATTCACAGAGGAATAGTAACATGTAACATGGTATACGTATTGCAACAGCCAATCTTACATACTCATCTCCAGATTCAGTTAGAGGTTTAGGAAGTCCTTATTTTTGGTTTTAACCAGTATTTCTGGTACCTTAGGTTACCATTACTGTGAAAGCTTGAAATGTGAACAATGGGATAGTGTATTTTAAAACCCCACAAAGCTAAACTAGGTTAAGACTTTAAGCTACATTTTTAAAACCATTATTTTTAGTTTTTAGCAAGGGGATCCCAAAACCTAGGGTGATCAACATTTCATATGGCTATCAGTGGTTTACATTACAAACTATTTGAACTACAGAATGTTGAAAACTTTAATTGTATCAGTATTTTTAAGACGTGGCAAGAGTTGGTCATTCTGCCACCAACACAATTCAAGTCATGACATCCCTATTGATTAAACTTTTTGCTTCTAGGGATTGTTTTTACAGCTTTCTTCAGAAAAACAAAATAACCCGAGAAGCCAGAACTCAGCCCAAACCACAGACTTGACAGACCCACCTTCTGTTATCAGAGAAGATATCAGTCTGATGACAGAAGTGTTCCTTTCCAGTTCTATGTAAATCGCTACTCAAGAGTTATAGTACAGATTGGAAACTTGAAAGCACGTGCTACATAATGATGCACAAATATGTTGTCACTAGATCTCTCTAAGCCAACAAAAAGAAATTTCATTTTAGACCCTATCTCCTCACGCAAATCAGAACCTGATAGTTAATAGTGCTCAATGCTAAAACATGAGCAGAAAACGCAGGCTGAAAAATGTTGAAACAAATGATCAGTCATTTGTCAAAGGATATCTCTACCATAGTAACCATCTTTGGCTTCAGTTTGACTATCTCATACAGAATACCTCCATCACCACCTCCTAGGATTAGCACTTCTTTCCCTGTGTAGTCTTCTTTTCCGCTGCCCATTATAGCTTGAGTATATGCCAGGTCACTCTCTGCCAGATCTGAATGGAAAGAAGAGAAAGAGTTAGACAGAAACATTACACCTTTATTCTTCTCATTGATTGGTATTAATTTGTTATTAATCCAAAGGTGATATAATGCAGACCAAAGCAAGAGCATCTACAGAAACAACCTAGCTCTCGGAGACAGTCCAGGTAACAGCAGGCTGGTGATTTACCAAAAGCTAATGAGATCCTCCTCAGAATCCCACACAGGATTTCTCTATTTCTCAATACAAACCCAGCAATGGTTACCTCAGCATTAGGAAGTACTGCATACCAAGAGAAGCAAAGTTACAGAGCAAAACTGTCAGTACTTAGGACTTGATGTCCACACTTGATACTTCAGTGGGTTTTTACCTCAGAGTAGCACTGCAAGAGACAAATCAGGAGATTTTTGAAAGCATACCCTGGACCCCAACTAAAAAGAGCAACCTAGATGCACCGCAGTGGATCCCTGCACAGAAGCGCAAGTATGACCATTAACACCTAACTGCTGAAGGGCCCTGAAGCATGCCTTCTGCTGACTTGTTCACCATTAGCTTCAAAGCAGGCAATAACATTCCTAAACTGTAATAACAGATCTGAGCTACAAGGGCAAAGCTTTGTGCAGCAGCACATCATGGCATCTCCCATCATCCCGCCTGGCAATCAGCACTTCACTTATAAGTGCACAATAACGAAATGACAAAGTAGTATTTTAAAATCCCATGGAAGGTAAGTAAGTAATGGCATACTTCCCTTTCTGAGGCACATTGTGACAACGTTCAAACAAAACCTCATCTCCATCTGAAACTCTGATGAAAGTGTCTGGCTAGAAGTATGGAATACCTAATTCAGTGATTTCAAATACAATTCTAAATTAGAAAATACCTTGCTAATGAATTCAATAACAACACTTTTCAGCTGCCATCTGCACAGAAGTCCCCCTGACAGTTGCAAAAAGCTAATTGAACAGTTAGAGGTATTTCTGGTGATTCCAAAAAGTTATAGTCAAATTTCTTAATTACTCTGCCATTAGGGATAGAATACAATTTCAGTCTAGACAGCAACATCCCTCATTTACCTCAGTCAGTACTTTTCAACATATGTACTGAGAGATTTTACAAAGCATACTCCTCGATGCCTAGATTTTCTAGCAAACAGCATTCTTATCCAGCTTAAAAGAACAGTAGCCTATCTTCTCCCAAGTTCACTTTCAAAAATACAGAGATCAGCAGGCACAGAGTACCACATATAAAGATCCTCCCATAAAGGTTGGGTCACTCTTCTGATTAACTTAGAGTTCAGCTGAGCATTTTGAAGACAGAGTCAAAAGATGTTCACAAAGCAGCTAAATAGTTTAAGATACAGCTGTCCTATATGTCACCAAGCAGGTAAATCCAACAGAGCAGCAGGATTATCCCCACACCCCCACCCACCAGCTCCTACTTCTTCATATTTCTTTAGAATTCCACTGTGTTTTGAAGACTGACAAAGTAGCTTGTTTTACTGTCAAAGAGAAGCCCTCAAGAGGTTGGACTTGCAACAAACAGGTAAAAGCTCATACGAAAGAAAGGAGTAGAGTAAGCTCTGCTAGAGAATGCTGACTTCTGTTCTCCTGTGCCACCTTCCACAGCAAAGACGACAACTTTGGAAAAGAATAAGTCTTTTTTTGTACTCTAGGTTTTACATTGGTCAGCCTTTCTGATTAAAATACTTTATATACAGGAACAGATATATGTGTACATGCATATATGTAGCTTCCAGCATCAGAACCATGACCCTTAGTAATCTATTAAAAATGTACCATAGCAAGATAGAAAACAATACTTCCTACAATTTCATGCAAAAGATGCTCAAACGACATGATACTTACTAACATCCCCACTGAGGATAAGAATATTCCCAAACTGTTTTGAATGCAGAATTTTAATATTCTGAAAAGGTGAATCTTCATCATAAACAACTTCATCTATGTCATACTCTACCAGGCGCCCATCAGCTGTGGGCCAGTATCTATCAATGACACCTCCTCTCAAAACGGCTGGCAATCTAGAATGAAATAATAAGAAAAAGATTATTTTTTTTAAATTCTCAAATGTTTTGTAAAGTTACCTCTAAACATCCTGTGGATTCACCATAATAAATGAATATTTACAAGAGGGACCTAAGAAAACTTGCAAGATTTAACACTCAGATATAAGAAACCCATCAGCCATATGTTAAATATATATCTGTGCCTTAGCAAGTTATGAAATATAAATGGTTGTTCTTTATGTACAACTTCTACAACATGCACATGAATCTCTACCCTGATAGAGGGGATTTACATAACATACCAGCCTCTGCAGAAGTGGCTCATAACTAGAAGTGGATACAATAGAAAAGCAGAATGCAGACAAAAAAATGAGACAAAACCTCTTCCCACCTTCAGCTCAGCTAAGAATGCCACTTCTTTGATATTAGTGGATCTCACCCTTCTAAAGTTGTACTGAGAGACATTTCAAATACATACACAAAAAGTGAACTATTATAGTGTTTTGGACTGAGCCAGGTCACCCTGCAGTGCATATGCATAATCCTTGATATCAGCTGACAGTTTGCATTACTTTTAAAAAAATGGTTTGAGCATCTGCATAGATTGTTTTGCGTTTGCTGTTTTTTGATTTTTTTTTAATTCCATATAGAAGTATCTTGGTTCAAATCAGTATTTCACCTGTAAAGACAAACTAGATTTGAAATGGCAGTGAATGATGAAAATGATGGCTTTCTACTTTAAGCAAAATGTGCAGACGCACAGTTCATCAGATTTCCCACACACACTTCAGAGTTAAGGGTTTTTTTTTTCCAGGAGGGTATAGCAGAAGACCAGACAGAGAAGCTTCTTTTAAATGCATTAGTGATTCTCAGTGAACATTTCAGAGATATGAAATGTTTCATTGCTGCCGCAAGATGGCAGCACACAGTGAGAGCAAGAGCATCTATTCACTACATCAAGACAACAAAAAGGCAGGAACAACTTTGCCAGACCATTAATTCTAGTGGAGCTGCATGTGTGAAGCTAACACCAGAAGGATGCAAAACAAATTTACAAAAAAAAGAGTTGAGGGGTGTGTGACAAGATCCATGCCAGATCCACTGTTCTAGGAGGTTCATCTTCCTATACTAAGGTCACCAAATTAATCTACACCACTTCAGGGAGACTTTTTCCTGACCATTTTTAACAAGTTCCTATCATAGGGATTCTACAGACTCCCAATATTGTATTTCAGTATTAAAATATCCTCAGAGAGCGCTTCTCCCCCATATACACATACACAAGATGATCTACATTTGCACGCTGTGCAGCAGGTGAAGCTTGACCAAGATGAAGTAAAGCAAGATAACTACCTCTGTTTTGCATACAACTGTTATTATGCATAATCCTTGATATCAGCTGACAGTTTGCATTACTTTAAAAAAATGGTTTGAGCATCTGCATAGATTGTTTTGCGTTTGCTGTTTTTTGATTTTTTTTTAATTCCATATAGAAGTATCTTGGTTCAAATCAGTATTTCACCTGTAAAGACAAACTAGATTTGAAATGGCAGTGAATGATGAAAATGATGGCTTTCTACTTTAAGCAAAATGTGCAGACGCACAGTTCATCAGATTTCCCACACACACTTCAGAGTTAAGGGTTTTTTTTTTCCAGGAGGGTATAGCAGAAGACCAGACATAGAGAAGCTTCTTTTAAATGCATTAGTGATTCTCAGTGAACATTTCAGAGATATGAAATGTTTCATTGCTGCCGCAAGATGGCAGCACACAGTGAGAGCAAGAGCATCTATTCACTACATCAAGACAACAAAAAGGCAGGAACAACTTTGCCAGAGCATTAATTCTAGTGGAGCTGCATGTGTGAAGCTAACACCAGAAGGATGCAAAACAAATTTACAAAAAAAAGAGTTGAGGGGTGTGTGACAAGATCCATGCCAGATCCACTGTTCTAGGAGGTTCATCTTCCTATACTAAGGTCACCAAATTAATCTACACCACTTCAGGGAGACTTTTTCCTGACCATTTTTAACAAGTTCCTATCATAGGGATTCTACAGACTCCCAATATTGTATTTCAGTATTAAAATATCCTCAGAGAGCGCTTCTCCCCCATATACACATACACAAGATGATCTACATTTGCACGCTGTGCAGCAGGTGAAGCTTTACCAAGATGAAGTAAAGCAAGATAACTACCTCTGTTTTGCATACAACTGTTAAACACAAAAAACAATGTTCAAGGTATAACATCACTTCTCAGATCATTACTGCTTTACTTGTGCTCTCGTACAGCCTTCAGATTACTTTCTGCTATAGTACTGTTTGGCTGTTTTCCTATTTTGTAGTTTGCTCCTTGGCTTTACTCAGTCTTGTTGATTTTACACTGCTTTTTACTTTTCTTAAACCATTTCCACTTCCATGTTCTTTAAAGCACCTGCTGCACCTTCCAGCAATAGTGCATACCTGCAGTAAGTGCTCCCTGGTTCTGAGGTGCCAGTCACTGCCAGACAGCCACCAGGGAGACACCAACAAGCTGTGTCCTTCCAGACCCCTGGGGAACTCCAGCATGCATGCTGTTTCAGCAGCAGGGAACAAACCACAATTAGCGTCCCTACAGTTTAATATATAACCTTGTATTTAAGTAAACCAAAGTGACAGAAGGCTTGCAGTTATATTAAAAAAGTTTGCTAAAAAACATTTCTATCTTCTTGGCAGGGCCCTAAGCACACAGGTTCCCCGGGTGTTTTTGCCACATGTGCCCAAGGCCAGCACCAGGAGGTACAGCAGAGGCAGAGCTGTGAGAGAAGAAGAGTTGCAGCAAACCTTATTAGGGCAAGGCCTCCTCCACAGGCTTGAGCTTCATTTTAGCTCCAGCCCTCACCCCTGGTCCCTGCCCAAGCTACACTGCAGCTCTGCCCACGCCAGCCCAAGTCTTTCGCTGATCCTTGACACCTAGCTTCATCTTGGAGCTGCCTCAGTGTTACAGCCCAGCCTGGCAGTCACAGGGCTGGGGCTGACCCTGGTCACCATCACCAGCCCTGCTCGCCTTGTCCATGAGCTGTGCGATGTGGCCCGGAGGGTACAGTTCAAGCCTTAGCCAATCCCCCTGTCGCCCTTGGCTCCCCATCCCTTCCAGAGCAGTCTGCTCTTGCTTCCTGGTTGCATTTTCTCCCACCATTTCATGCAACCATTGCAGCAAATTAAAGAAATAATCCTTGCTTAAAGTAGCAATATGGACAATGAAGCTTAACAAAATGACAAACCTCACAGTACCTTCAATTCTGCAATAAAGCAATTTTAAAATATTGGGGGGAAAACACATGCATAAATTCATACTCCAGGCTATTCATCGCAGTACAGCAAAGCATAATTTGCTTATTATCTTTAGCAGCTATGCAGACAAGCCACATACAGAAGCAGAGGTACAAACTTACCGTTTCACCCTTTTTATATTACCATGAAACAATTCTTTCATTCTTTCTTCTACTTTGTTTAGAAGCTGAAAAAATAGCAAACAAGAGGTGGAATTTATAGGCAATCACGTAATGTAAAATATCTGTTAAATTAGGCTACTTGGAAGACAACAGAAAGTAGCACCTGCACTGAAAGCCTTTGAAATGTAACATTAGAAGCCTATGAGCTGGTTGCCTTAGCCTCGTTAGTAGCAAGAATGTGCATATTGTAGCAGCTGTCATCCATGTTTAGCTCTCCTCCAGGATAACATAGCCAGACCTTTCAGGCACAGCCAAAGAGGGAACATAAGAACCCTGTAAGGTTTCATTCCCACCAAAGCAGTAGCCTATTCCTCTGCAGTATCTGATTTCTGGAGCCTTCATATCGGGGAAGCTGAAATTATTTCTCTGTGAGGAAGAAGTTTGAGTACAGAGGCTCCCCATCTCTCAGATCAGAGAAGGAAAAAAGTCATACACTAATACACCAGGTTGCAGGTTGAGCATCACTTCTCCCTCACTGCCCTGGGTGCCTGAAGAGACCTGAGCCCTAACCAAGGCTGCTATGTCTTTACAACTTTTACAGCAAAGAACATGAGGCCCAGGACATGCAAAAGAGCGTGTGCGTGCTCATACGTTTATGCAACTACAATGGGTGTTACTACTCCTCATCTGTAAGCATTCGGGTTCAAACTAACTTTGATATTTAAAAATCTTTTACCAAGATATACTTTGACAGACCTGAAGAAAAGAAAGGGCTCCCCATGCAGTTTGATAAGCCTAATAAGATAAGCCTCACTCATACCTGATCAACTTCCTCTCTTCCTTTTGTATGATCATTGTAGCTTTGCAGATCCACCAACACTAATCCATGAGGGTGAATTCTCAAATTGGCAAAACTACAAAATAAAGAGAGACACAGTGATGATGATTTTATTATCAAAAATCAGAGTGAGTGAGGAAAGAGAGCCTTGAAGTGAGTTACAAGAAGTTCAGAATGCACATTTCTTTTTCCAGCCGTCTGTAACTGTTGGCAGTGGCAGCTCCGGTCTTCCTCTGCAAGTCACTAAGCAGGAAACAGAAAGTTGCAAGAGCATGCCAGTCACTACATAACTAATAAAATCAGCAGGCAGCAAGGCAGTGAAACAGGGTGTTTAAACCAGAACAACTATGGTACAAGGGGAAAATATACTGCCTACTAGTCTCAGCTCTTTCAATAAGGCCTGCTTGAACAGGTGTGTTGTGCTGGGTTTGTTTGGTTGTTTTTTAATTGAAATCAAGCCTCAAGAAAACAATTGGACACTTTTCTTCCCCTGTATCTTCCTTCTCACTTCTTGGTTGTTTTTCGTTAACTTTGTAGCAACTATTCACAGAGACAGTGTTCACATTCAAAGCTGAATAAAAATTTGTAAGTGAGAAACAGTAAGTGTCCTGGAGCAAACCACAGCTTGACTAACAAAGAAATTACAGCAGCAAACTCTCATTGATGAATACAGATAAAATTCCTACTGTATGCTGCATTTATTACAGGGGCATTTAAAGACCAAAAAGCAAGGCTTCACCATGCTAGGTGTTGGGTGGACAAATAGGGGACCTTCAAGAACTTGCAACAAACAAAACAAAAGATAAGGACTATAGGAAAGGACACAAGAAAACAAAAACTGAGTAGCAAAGGTGATATCCTTTCCACACTGGGGAGAGAAGACAAACAGAAAGGCTACCCCAGGGATTATGTAAAGGAAGGGAAGGGAAGCATACACTAGAAGTAGAGGGCAGAGGAGGGGATGGGAACAGGAACAGCCAAGCAAAGAAAGAAGGGTATTCAGGGATGGAAGCTCATTAGTATAACACAGAGAAACCCCAGGTAAAGCTGCATACAGTTCTCTGAATGCCCCTTTCTTTGCATGTCTGCTCTTATCACCCCACTCAGCCTCAAAGGCAAAACACAAACCAGCTCTTGTTGAGACAAAAAGCTTAGATGACCTCCCATCTCCCCACAGTTTTTTGTCCCTTCCAGAGCTCCTTTCCTAAACTGTCAGCCTCAGTATGAACACCACCTCTCCCATGGTTGTGAGAACTTTGGCCAGCAAACATCCTTAGCTGCAGTCAGAGAGAAAAACCTGAATATTCTGAAAGTGTTATCTGAAGATTATAATTCTTTTTGTAACTGTAAAATGATCAAATGATGAAATTGACTGAAGTGATTCAAGAATAAACACAACACTCTTGCTCACTTTGGACAGCAGTGATCTGTAGCTGTGACATGTTTACAGTGACAGAGAAACCAGAGTGTCACCCACTTCTCTTTATAAGATGAGCCTGGGAAGTCTCGGGCTTTCCTGAAGACTTTACACACAGGTCTTGCCTTCAGGAGGAAAGACATTTCTATACAATATGCACATGCCCACCGTATTTCCCCCTCTCAAGTATTTGCAGATTGTGACAATCTTTTAGTGACCCTCCCTACACATCAGCGATTGTCCACTAGGTGTCCTCCCGACAAGTGTTTTTGATTAGGGACCAGAAGACATCTGTACTCCCAATGGCCATTAAGCAAAACCACAGAATAGCCTTAAAATATGCATTTTCCCCCCAACCCCCGCACCAGGTAATTACTCCTGCATAACACAAAACACACGATTTTACCCTGATGAAAGGATGAACAGAAAAACAGTCAAGGAGTAAACAAAGATGCTGGGTTTTTTTTTTTTCTTTTTAACTACCAGATAGAGTGCTACCACATAAGAGACCAGGTTTATGCGCTAATTAGAAGAATAAGAGCGTTTTCAGTATTCAAGATATTTCTAAGGCAGCTTTTTGCTTCTCTCATACAAGCTATATAAGAAAGTGTTTAGGGAGAACCAGCAAACTCATTCTACCATACTCCTGCCAAAACCAAAGCAAAGCAGAGGAACCTGTTCTGAACTTTGGCAGGTAAATGCTTTACCTGCATGTTTTAGGATGCTGCGCCTCACTCACTGGCGACTGACACAGTTCAGTACTTCTGGTACATGGGCCACTTCATACTTTGCATAGTGACCACAACATCTCACAGTTTAAGTTGATGTTCCCACCAATACCACTAAGACACAAGTAGGACCATTAAACAATAAAAAAAGAGAGGGCAGCACACAGATGCTTCAGTTTTCAAACACTTCTCTCTGTGACCTTACAAGCCCTTGAGCCAAAGGGACTCAAATTAGTTGCATGCTTCTCCTAGAGTCTCTTGGTACTCAGCATAGAGGGAATAGCTACTGCAAAGGACAGCTCTGAAGAAAACCTTACCAGGATTCTGTTTATTATTTTCATGTCAGCAGGGGTTTATTTTGTAACGTGCCTAACATGAGAGGAAAAAATAGTCAGGCATAAGTGTAAGAACAAACAGCTTTATCACAAGACTCCAGGAGACAGTATCTTTTTTTCTTTGACAGAGAGAAAGACAGAAGAGCAGAGCTAGCTAGATGGAACCACTGGTCCCTCCAGCAGGTTTTGGACGCAACCATTCACAGCGAGAAGGGAAATTTCTGGTGAAGTCCTTAGACCTGCTCCAGGCCCTCAGAGCTGTGGCACTACAAACAGAAATGAGTATTCGCAGTTCATGAGACAGCACGGTTATCAAGTTCTCTGAAATCTGGCACAGTACCAGGAATATTTGCACTACTAGAAAAAACTTATCAGTTTATTCCCATATTCCAAGGGTTGCTAGTGACACAAATAAGCAACAGATTGATTGTCCCCTGACTTCTCTTTTAAATTCCTTTCCTACAAGAATCACATAGCTGTCATAAGATTTGACAGCTGACATTGTCTTCACTTCCCCTGTGACTGCACAAAATACTTCCTCAGTAGGGGATATCGCTGCCTTTGCTTTGGGGTCTTTTTTTGGGTGGGAGGCAAGGAGAGGCAGAGAGGAGGGTTGCTCTGAAAAGCATAAACGCACAACTTCAGACTTATCATAAGTGATATAATAGCATTAGAATACAGAGACAGTAATGCTGCAGAACCATCATTCATTTCATCAAATTGTTACCCCTACTGGAATAGTAGTGTCCTGACACCTTGGGCAGGGGGAAGAGATATGAAAGGCAAGCACCAGGCTGGAGCAGTGTAATGGGATAAAAATTCAAGTTCTGAGTGTCTGGCTGATAATCTCAGACAGTTAATTTATGGTAAATCATCTTGAATGAAATTCAAAATTCTCAAAGAAGCCTATACAGATCCAGGTTGGTTATACCTTGGTTAAAAGTCACCTGGTTGGAAACAAACACCCAAAATAAGCTAAGATGCCTGTAAAGATTTAAACACACAAACAGTACAGATGTACATTCAGAAAAGCAACCAGCCTAGTAGCATTAAGGCAACAGCAGCAGGCCAAGGCTGAACCCACAAAAGACTTTGAAGCTTCAATCAGCAGAGAGCAAAGGCTACGCTGGGCTTTTGTTACATTACACTTGTCTGCTGGCAGAACGCATGTGAACGCAGGTTTTCAGCAGCAGCAGCTCTTTTGATATTTGGAAGAGGGTTTTTAAGAACGATAATACAGTTTCCATTTTCTACCTATGAAAATATAGCCAAGATTACTTTACAACCCAAATGAGGGGAGAAAACTGCGAAAAATGAAGTTTTCTTCAGAAGTCTCCCCTCCTGCATCTTGTCTTAGTGAAAAATTTAATTCCTGTTTTCAAAATAAAACAGCTGCCACACCTTTGGTGTGTGCTCACATGCACTTGCATAAAAGCAGCAAGGAAAAAACCTCAGTGAGGAAGGATCCTCTCCTTTCACTAGGCAACAAAATCTATGTGAAAAGCAGCCCCCACTGTAACAAGGCCTCACTTGTTGCTGCACCTGCATACCTGCCACATCTTCTAGGGCAGTACTCAAGCTTTTTGTGCTTGCATGCAAACCAGTCTCAACTACAGAAACAATTTATCGAGTGCTGCATCTTGCCACCTGAACAACAGGGAACATCAGATGTTAAGAAATAAATCCCAGTTGCATGAATCAAAAAGTAACTGTTTGAAACTGAGAAAGGTTTTTTGGATGAGCATCTTCTTTACTTGAACCAGAAGCAGGGAGATCGACACATTCTAAGCTGAAACGTATATCCTACCTTAGTTACTTGTACTGAAGAGTAAGAAACATTGCAATCTCACATATTTGAGAAAGGATTTCCCACCACCACGCCCAGAGAATAAAACTGGATAGACAGACAGGTACCTACAAACCCCCCCTTCACTCGTCAAAGCTTTGATCTGCTAACAGACTAACTTTGGGTCACTACAGAACAGATAGAAGAGTTCAAGTATTTGAAAGATAGCTTGCCAATAGAAGCATCACCTGTCAAGTTACTCATAATGAGGGAAGAAATGAAAACCTGCTTATACTAAGAAATCACAGAATAAAAAAATTATTGTGACATTGTTTCAATAAAGCATACTCTTTTTTAAAATGCTCTTCATCTTAATTACAGAGTACTCTAAGGGACCTTAAGGAATTAAGCAACCACAGTTTTTCACTATACCATTATTCCTGTTCTTTTTACAAAATAAGGAAATTAAACCAGTGAAAGCTACCACAGTTCTAAACTGTTGGTGATTCCTAGCAACTGCTTCCAATCTTTCAGCCCATTTTTGCACTCTGGGTAACTCCATGAATAAACTACAACATTTAGCCTGAAACAAAAAGCTGAGGAATGTTCATCCTGCTCCTTTAAAATATGCTGACTAGCATATAGAGTGGTTAGCAAAAGACCAACACAGCAAACAAAAGTAAAAACACTCACCCCTCCCTTCATGCTGTTAACATATTAATCATCATCTCAGTGACATACAAATCGACTTCAACTGGGTAAATCTTGCACTGTTGTGAACAGTGAAGTCAAATACCAGTAGGATTACACTTCTCTAAACAAGAATTCAGACACAGAACAGAAGCTAAAAATGGATGTGTGTATAGGGGAGGTCAAAGACAGTCTTCTACTGTAGAAACAGTGACTAAGTTTCAGGTTTTTTGGGTTTTTAAAGAACTTTTGGGTGGAACGTGACAAAAGAGGGAGCACGGATGCACAAAGGACAAGAAAAACCCCAATAGCCGTACACAGTATGTAACAGAAGAGTACTTGCTCACAAGCAGTGATGCTATCAAAATATAGTATTAGTTGAGAAGATACTCAATTTCCAAAGATTAGCTTTAATGATTTTCTCCCTAAATAAATCTCCCCTAGATTTAATAACTTTTTTAATCTGTTAAGATGTACTGGGCCCTATGACTCTGTACAAAGTACCATATACATTAAATGAGATAGACTTCACATTCCCAACATTTCTTTTTAACTATCCAGTCTAAGCTAGAGTAAGTGACACTTCAGTAAAAGTATGCTGCTTAAGGTGACCCTGAAAACGTTCTGGAAGTGATCTGAAAACACACAGCTCAGGAAAACAAGACTGCTGGGGCCCCAAAACTCAGAACCAGAGCTCCTCTTTTGCATGTGCTACTGCTCCCCAACCAGCGTTTGGGCAAGGGGGCTGGCAAAGCAGAGAAGCATAACATCCCCACCTCTACAGACATGGACTTGAGTGGCTCAAGTGAGCCATTTCCTGCCCAGCTCTAGAGCCTTGTGTTGACAACCCATTACTAAATGTTTTCAGCTGAACTTCCCTCAATTAGGTCCTTTGTCAGAGTAAATCACAAAGTAAATGGACCAGGTAGAGTTGCCACATGTGACTTTTGCTTGCTTAGCTTCAGACAAAGGAGAACAGGGATCTGTTGCTTTGGTAATGACAACAGGAAAGCATGGCTTAATCCCCAAATCAGCTCCAATTCAACCACAGCCCTCCACGGGGCTGTTCACACGGTATCTTTGTCAGAGACAAAGCTTTGTCAACAGCAGTGCCCACAATTCAACAATCTGTAGCACGGGGCACCCTGCAGGCTACGGGGGTTATCTCTGCAAGACTTTGGAGTTCAGACACTCTTTAGCAACGTATTACTGTCTCATCCCAAACATTTTTTCCTGGGATTAGTACCCAGCTTGTTACATCAGCTGCACATCTTTGTCTTGCAATGGCTCAATCACCTTTGGCTGGTTAAAAATTGTTTGTATGCGCATACTCACAAAACCCCTACTCACATACAGCACCGACTCATGCATCTTTCATCCTGGGGAACTTTTGTGCCCAGTAACACCCAGCCATCCTTACAAGAAACTGCTCATGATATACCTACCCCTCCATCACAATTTTTTTTTTTCCTGCTTTTTACTACAAGCTACTTCATTTCCAGAAGTACACTGTTTTGCAGGGAAGGAAGAAGAAAGGCCTGCATGCCCTGGCTAATTTCCTCCTAGTTGTGTCAGATACTTTTTTTAATTAGCATAAAAATCTTATGATATTTGACATCTCTCAAATAAAATGCAGACAAAATTGCTAGTATTAAAATAAAGCCTATTTAGTTAATATCAAGTCCTCTATGTTCACCAGTTTGTTCTTACCACTCACAAGATATTTGTTTGTTTTGCAGTGTTGTTTTTTTAACTGTCCAGTCTATTGGTTTTTAAGTGTTCACATCCTTATTTGTTTCAGTTAACTGAAACTACATCAACCAACATTAACAGAAATATGCTGTCTAAAGCTGCCTTTAAAAAAGTATATGCAGCTTCTTTAAGTGATCTGAAAACTCAGAACAAAACTGCTGAGGTTCCAAAACTCACAGAAAGTTCTCCTGCACATGCTACTGTTCCCCAATTCAGTGTCTAATGGAGCTGGCAAAGCACAGAAAAGTACCCTAACTGACACCACTACAGACAGTAAGTTGTCTAGCTAAAGTGAGTAATTTCCAGGGAAGATAAATCCAGTATGCACTGAAGTTCAGATGGCAATGAATATACCAAGAAAAAGCAATAACCATTCTTTATTAATTTACATTTAACACTGCACCAGAAAAAACCAGCCACTTGCAAAATGAATAATCTCCTCTTAATATTCAGCTCTTCCGTACACTCTTGTTCTTCATTCTTCAGTTTTGAAGCTGTACCACAAATTGCCATTCCTTATTACACTTAGGATGCCCTCCTGGATAGCTTCGCTTCGAAGCTCAACTATTTCCAAACCTGTATTATATTAGAGCTTTGAGAACTTACTTCATATGGATTAAGAATCTTCATTAGCAAATGTAATTTTGAACTGACAACACTTGTACACAGTTTAACATTAAGCTGACAACAGTAATTTGATATTAAAACCAAGCTCAACTAAATCTTTGACAGTTAACCACATTTCTGTTGGGGAGCCCATTCACAGTTGGATTAGTGAGGCAGACAGTGAAGCACGGTACACATGGGGGAACAAGGAAAGCAAAGTTACAGCACCTGCATGTTTACCAGGAGGAGACTTCTACACCCAACTGCTAAAAAACAACATGTCAAATGGAGAGTGATAGAGCAAGTCAATCAGCCTATGCGAATCAGGAAAGGCAAAAAATGGTGCTGCAGCAGTAGAAAGCCCATTCGTGTCTTACTTGGATGTCTCAATCTTTAGAGCATCTTTAAATCCACATTTTTTCCTGACACTCAGTATTCTCTATCATATTTCTCACTGTGAGTTGAGAAGATGAACAGCGCTGGTCTAAGAGACATCTAGCATATACTACTATTAAACAGATGAGAACCAATACTTGACTGAACTTGTTGCATTCAGCCTGAAGGGCTCAAGGAGCTGAATATCCCCTGAGAACCAGCAGGCCACATCCATGCTTACACCACTTAGCCCCAGCTCTCCCTGTGGCCCCTAGACAGTGCGGTTTCTCCCTCAGCCCACCAACTGCCATATCAAAGCATCTGAAGTGACATGAGGGCTCCGCTGCTGTCACCAAGGAAGTATTTTACATCATCAAGCTGACCATATGCATTGCATGTCCTGGAGCATGGCATGAGGGTTGTATGTGAGAAAAGTAAGGCTACTGATACAACTGCATGAGAGCAGAAGCAGCCCAAACTGTGCAGCCTCACCAACACTGCCTTTTGGGAGAGGACTCTGGAACAAGCCAACCAAAGACCCTGCTAGCTGACAAACTGGTGGTGTCGCCCTAAAGAAGAAATCTAGGAATCAAGCTGGCAGCCTGCAGCAGTATAGATGTCTGAGTGATTGCCCTTGCTCCCCAGCTCTTTTACTTAGCACAGTAAACAGTGACAAGAGGTATCTAGAACCAAGACCCAACGTAACAGACCCTCCCTTCTTTCCCTGCAGAAAGGCCACTAGGCCCACCTCCCCATCTTCATCTTCTCACAGCAGTAAGAATACTGTGAACTATCCTCTGGTGCAAAAAGCTTAAGTTGTATTTAGCAGCATAGTGAAGAGCTGACATGTCAGCTTTTACATAGTCTTTTCCCCCTTCAAACATTCATTAGAATCATACTCTAGCACTTGAGGAAGACAGTGAAATTTGCAGCAACAAGTATTTTCAGTTGACAGCATAGTAAGAGAAATCACGTTAGATACTTTAGAGTTTTATAAGGACCTTACTCAGATGCTTCTAAACACCAGTTCAGTTATCTCCCGGAAAAGTTATACAAAGGTGACTTTTCTAGAAGTGTCCTGGAACACATCAAAAGACAGGTAATTTAACTCTGGAAACTGCTCCTTTAGAAGAGGCTGTCTTAAGGGGAACGATCAGATGAAATTGCAAAGGGGAAAGCAAGTGTGAGAATTCACATCTCATGTCACTTTCAAACTCAAGGAAACACAGAAAAGCAAAAAGAGGTCATGTAATCAAAGAAAGCCAACCTTTAAATCTTCTAAGTCCTTTTTGCTTTTAGATATTTTACCTTTTAATTGTTCAGAGTGTGTATCCTTGATATTATCTTTTTAGGAGAACTACATACAAGCTTAACCCAATACAGAGGAAGGATAGCACCAGAGTAGCAATTACCAACTTGGCTATCTTTTCACTGACCTCAGAAACAAAAAGTTATCCAGAACCAGAACCTTGATCAAATTATTCAGGAAGAATATAAGAGCACATGTAACTAAAGACAGAATAAGAAAGACTGTACAAAAACAAGGGACAAGTAACAGGTTTTTCTAGGCACATCAAGTATAAAAAATAATTTTGATCAGAAAGAGCTAGTGTCACATTTGAAAAATTAACTGAAATATACTAAGAACTTCATTGAGCATGATTGGGAAAGATATAAACATAGGACTAGACTCATGCCAGCTTACTTGTTACCTTAAGTCAGGCCCCAAGTTTACCAGCATAGTTGGTCTACACTACTTTTTTATATAAAATACATAGCACTGTACATATAAATATGTTCACACACAGTAAACATACAGAGACACAAATTCCAGCAGGCAACACGCTCGCCTAGGATCTGATTTTCCTTCTAGAGATATCAGTTCTCTATCTCTCATTACAGAGAGAACTTAAAAATCCTTAGGCATCTTAGGAGTGTGGTCAAATGAGCTGCTTAACAGGACACTCAGGAGGAGACAGCCAACAAATTAAAGCTTATTTAGCTTAACTCCAATCCAGAAGAACACCGAAGTAAGTGGAGATTTCAAAAAGAACAGAAGCAGCAACGGCCACAATGGATGTCAAGAATAAGTGATTAACTGGAAACAAATAAAGTGCAATAAAATTGTGGTAGTTACTAATAAATAGTTAATTATGGTATACATTTATCTGGCCTAACCCTGACACTGTAAAGCAGCTTCAGGAAGTAAAGTGAATGTGGTTTTGCTTACCAGTTTATCCCAGCAGATCCTGCTTATTGAGTGTCACTAATGACACCAACCACCTTTGTCATGCTGTTAGTTACTTCAGTAGCTGCTTGAGAATTTGAAGCATATAATGAAGTGTTTAAAAACACATACAACAAGACAGGGACAGAAAATTTTCATTATTCACATGCTAAGGTTAGACTTGAACATGTTTAGACATATTCAATTGTCTAAAGAATTACAAATACATTTAACTGACTTGAGCTGTCCTGCATCTGGAAAGACTGACCCTAAGACCAAGACACCATACAATGTTACTGCATCAATACAGCCCAGACTGACCAATTCAACTGTTCTGATATCCAAACTGCAAGATGACAGACAAGATTATCAACAGTATTCTGCTTTATTTTAGTCGCTTCATACACAAGGCTGGTAAAAGAATAGTTTGCCCTGCCAGCACCCCAGAAGGAGATCCAATACAGGGAGAAATAAATATCTGTAAGGGCAGACAGAGGGGACATTATCTATAGGAAGGAAAAGAAAATTCACTCACCTGCCATTTTTTTTTATGTAGGTTGCTAAATAACCATGGTCTTCCCAGTTATGAACTGTTTCTGTCATTCCCTGCTCCTGAAAAATGGGCTGTAGAGCTTTAAGAACGGCATTGCAATCAGCTGCGAGATTAAAAGAGAAAAAGTAATCAGTAAGGATTTTCCACTCAAGTCAGTTCTGCTTTTTTTTTTCAGACTGAACAGTTTTTCCTGGCAGCCTGGAGTACTTTTTCCTCTGAGTTCCATCTGAACAACAGCTTTCATATACCTTCTCCCCTCCCCCCCTCCATCCCCGGAGATATTCCTCAATGCATGGGGATCCAAACATTTTTCTTTTAAATCAGTTTTTACCCCGAGCAAAAGTGTTTATCTACAATAGATGTAATAAGAGTACTTTTATTACAGCTACTATTGGTCACCTACTGTATCACAATCCAGGCAAGTCCTTACTCATGTAATTACTTTTTAAATCACTTAAATACACAAACAACAATCCCAGAAAGAAGCCACAGCACTGACAAGAAACTTAGTAGTTACCCTGTCCTACAGCTCAACATTTTTTCAAAGGCATTGAAAACTAGACAGGGCAAACTATCCTATCCACTCTGCCCTACAGAAACATCCTTTTTCTAACATCCAGGACAGAGCTAGCCAACTGAAATCTTCACGATGCTATGGAAAAGACCTCTTGCTCAGAAGAACACACAAAAATTAACTTGAAAATAACTAAAGTTACTCTGGTAATTATCTTCAAAAGCAAGCTGATGATTTCTCCATGAAGGTATTTCTTCAGTCAGAATGTGCTGATTTCAGAAACCTCGGGTTTGCTGTACACATTAGGTTTGTGTTTTTTTTTTTTTTAAATAATCTTCATTACAACTATTTTAGATGCTCCATTCAAACAAGCGTCTCAAAAACAAGTTGCAAGTTTTGCCTTGTCTATTCCAAAATCAACTGACAAGTTAGCCGAGGGTACTTGTAAAGCTGCACCTACCAGAACAGGAACAAAACTGGAAAGACTGTCATACTAGTAAGCATCATGAGGAGACCTAACAAAATATTAATCTACAGGCCATCCCAGTGAGGCAAGTATCATCATTTTGTTTCACAAACACAAAACTAAGCCACTACAGTCATGCAATATGTCAATAATGTAACCAGGATTTAGAGTCTCTCTATCAGAGAAATCACCTGGCACAGCCACATTATGGAGGCACGGTTTATAACCAACTGCTTCAGCACTGACACGTTGTTCCCCCTGCCCCGACTTCTTAAAGAGTTATTCCCAAGGTAATTATTTTGTTTTACTTCCTGCCCCAAAACACATACACCTTGGAAACTAGTAAGTGTAGCCTGCAGACGTAATCAGCAATAGTTTCCAGGATGTTACTGATTTGCACAAGCTTCAAACAAACAAAAATTCCATATCAATCACAAAGTTCAGCTCATCTATCATCTCTACGCAACTCCACAGTAGAACAAGCTGAAAACCTGATTACTTGAAACCTATGTTTGCCCATCTGTAAAGCCTAGGCTCAGTTATCCCTGTATGTTTTGACCAGACAGACTGAAAAACAGATAAAGCATTTACTTCAATTTTCCTCAACACAGTCAAGAGCAAGCCAATTCCCCAATACCTTGCCAAGGATATTTAATAAGAGTGGAAAGGCCCTGCTTCTTACTGCTCATGCTATCTGATCTTAAATGCATGTTCTGAGATAAATATTTACTTTTCACCTTCTACACCTCAGTCATTAACCCCCCATGTTGCAAATTATGGGGAAATAGAACGAAAAAAAAATAAGTTCTGTTGGACAACAGTGAATGACTTAACCACTATCCCCTTCTCAGTCAGTAGCACCACTGATGATTTTTACCCTCACTGATGAAACACCATACAGAGTCCACTACCACTATGAAGCTTTTTTCCTTCCCTACCCTCCTGTCAAAATCTGCATCACTTATACAAGTAAGTTTGTATACTTCCCATCCAGCATCAGTCAGATACCACCATGGCACAGGCAATAATTAAGGCTCAGAGTACACAGTTTATCTGCCCAGTAACCATGGTTACAGTAGTAATAAGTGGGCCAACAATCAAGCCAATATGTTTTTGGGACATCAAAAGCATAAGAGAAATGGGGCCATAATTAGAGCCACAGTTCTTAAACTGGTTCCAGTCTCTGCAGCTTTGCATTGGGAAGGGAACTTTGCACTGCTTACTTTAAACTTGCAGCTTCTGGCATGCATCAGCACTTTTTTGGGGAGGATAGGAGCAGCTGCTCCAAAGCCAGTACATTCACAAAGAATTTTTGTCACTTCAGACATGTGGTCCCCTCTTCTTGCTTGGCATTTGCTTCCTTGCCCCACTCCTTTACTTTCTCCCTCATCTTTTACAAAACCCGTGCTCATTTCCTTCCCTTACTTTTTTCTTATGTCACCACCACAACGTTAAACAAGAACTCAGTTTAATAACACATACCATACCCTTCCAGGCCAGCAAATTAGCATGAAACCAAAACTGAACTAGTATGCAACTAACCCTCAGACCACTTCAACTTCTGCAGCTCCTGCAAGATATGGAAGTAGTAAGATGGAGAACAGACTCTGGAAGAACTGAAGTGCTCATACCACATTTAGCCTATCTGCTTTCAACAGCTTCAAGGATTTCTGCTAGGTGCGTCTTGGCAGAGTCTGCAGGACAAATCATCACTGATACTTCTCTGCTCCATGAACATACTAATCCCTCAAAAGCTGCTCATCATTCAGCAGCAGATTTCTTTGCTAAGCAGTCAGGCACAAGCCTGATTGAGTTCTTCCTATTACGCGATTAACTTTAGGAAATTAAAAA
>NW_008824468.1:1521010-1532839 GCF_000699105.1 Pygoscelis adeliae
TCATCAGGTCTCCTTTTGGTTATACCACACAAGATTTGACTTGGAGGGCTAATTAATTCTCCAAAGTTGGAAACTCCTTTTTAAAACATTTGAGGCATCAGTGGTTGCTTGAAGGCATCAGGAAGTTTCAGCAATCTCAGGATCTCTCACCCAAATCCACTTGCCACCACCTCACTCCAAGCTCAGATATGCTCTATCAAGCATTGGTATGCGAAAAGGAAAATGGTGATTAGAACAGTAGGAACATCTTTGAATCTACATCAAAATGTTAATTCAAACAGTCATTAATTTTTTTTTGCTATTCAGGAACAAAGGAAAAACTCTGGTTACCAAGCATGAAATACTGTTTTAAGTACTGGATAACTATTTGCCAGAAAGAATGAAAAGACCCAGAGTTTCAACTCTAGAGAACAGAAACAAAAACACTGTGTATAAGATTTGAGAGATACATATTTTTCAAGAGAGTTAATGCCCAGTTAAGCCAGACAGTTTTGGAATCCCAGCATACTTGAAGAGATGATTTGCAGCAGTTGCAGACATTCCTCTGAAATTTTAGCAGCAAAGCAGCCATTATTTGACAGTGATCTGTGAACATGAGCGCAGCCCAAAGTCCAGAGTTACTGTAAGCATCCAATCTGGCCTCATGCATGACACCGGCTAGTTTCACCCAGATACTCCAACACTGAGCTCAGTAATCTGCTATTGAGCCAGACTATCTCTAAAAAATATTCTGGTTGAAGACCTCCTCATACCAGAGGATTGACAAAATCTTAGTAAGCTGTGGGAACAGATTAGCTCTCATTTGAAAGTATTCAGCCCATTTCTGACTGTAAATTTTACCCTGATTTTGAATCATTTCCTCTAGCAAGTGAGAATGTAACATAAACAAAACAATAGGACACATCAAAGCACTTATATATGATTCTGCATCTCTGATATATTTTTCCCTTGGTAGCTACACTTTCAATATAGAAAGGTGAAGAAAAAAATTTTAATTTAAGTGAACTGCTTCAGTAAGAATACATTAAAGAGTTAGTGTACATTAGGAGCTAAAATGCAGACTATGCTAATAGTAAACAGCAACCTGAATGACTGGCATATTGTTTCAGTTCAGAACTGTACAAGTAATTGTGTTGTGCAAGTCTGAAATTCTCATACATGGGCACTCTACCTGTCAACTCCAATTCTTCAAAAACCTGACAGGAAAAGGAAACACACAGAGACAAAGTGGGAGGGTGTCAGGTACAAGTGATGAAGGGAACACACCTGAGAAAACAGATTAATTTCTAGCCAGGTCAGGTGCCAGGGGCAGTTCAAGAGGAAAGCGGCGGAGGCTGGGCCTTCAACCTGCTGCAGCAGCACACCTGACTGCTCTGGCACTGAGCCCACCAGAGTCAAGTCAGGCCACTCAGTGCCTCCCTACACCACCACTTACTGGAAACAGAGTAACCAGGCTTATAGGTATATAGGGGTTTCCCTCATCATTCATAGACTAATCTGAGGCATTTTTCCAATGCCAATGTTGTATCTCAATCTTAATCATAAAAAACCTCCAGAATTAGGGGTATGCTGCAGAAATGCTTAGTGAGCAAAATGTTCATAAATTTGAAAATCCAGAGCTGAGGAGAAACTTCAGGCTCCAGTGCCTGCATTTCACATATCCTAGATTTCCTTTAGGCACTAAAACAAATGGAGAAATAATTAAAAAAGACGACAGACAAAGTCACCACAGCTTATGGAAAGCCAGCCTGTCCTGGTTTCGGCTGGGATAGAGTTAGTTTTCTTCCTAGTAGCTGGTACAGTGCTGTGCTTTGGAATTAGGATGAGAATATAACATTGACAACACACCAACGTTTTAGTTGTTGCTGAGCAGTGCTTACACTAGTCAAGGACTCTTCAGCTTCCTGTGCTCTACCGACTGAGAAGGCTGGAGGGGCACAAGAAGCTGGGAGGGGGCACAGCCAGGACAGCTGACCCCAACTGGCCAAAGGGACATTCCATACCACGGGACATCATGCTCGGTATATAAACTGGGGGAAAGCTGGCTGGGGGGGGCCGCTGCTCAGGGACTGGCTGGGCATTGGTCAGCGGGTGGTGAGCAACTGCACCATGCATCACTTGCTTTGTATATCCTTCTTATTATTATTATTTTATTTCAATTATTAATCTGTTTTTATCTCAACCCACGAGCTTTTCTCACTTTTACTCTGATTCTCTCCCCCATCCCACCGGGGGGGAGAGAGTGAGCGACTGTGTGGTGCTCAGTTGCTGACTGAGGTTAAATCACAACACAGCCTCATCCTATTAGCTCTCCCTCTCTCCCATACATGAGAGTATAGAGCAGTACATAATAATTTGCAGATAACTAGTTATCATTTAGTCATCAACTACTGCACAGCAATCTTTTTCTTAAAACTTGAAAAACTAAGAATTGTACTCCTTTTGTCCTTGTTAAAAGCATCTGCCTGCATGGAAAATGAGTGCAGAGAGCACACTAGCGTTCGAAACGCTATCCAGAGAAGTTTCCATACAAATATCACAGGCTCAACTAAGAGTTCAGAATGACAACGGTTGCCTCAAGTAGTCATTGTTGAAGGCAAAGGACCAAAAAATAAACCTACGCCTCACAAGAACAAAAGGACCCCTCCAAGCACACCCCAAAGCCCCTGCTTTCATTACTCCCCAGGACAAAGAAGCTGGCTTTTGCCTGACATGTTAACAGATGCAAATGAACAACAACTGGCTTTAGCAACACGCACCTCTGGAGTATTAAGTTTGGAAGTCTCCTGTCAGAAATACCCCACACAGGAAGAATCCTTTGTGATGTCCTTGCCAGCTCGTGAAAGCAGAAAACAGCAGGAAGCAGAAATCTATACTGAAATTATTCTTTTCAATCAATTTGCACTTGTGAGAATCAACCTCATCATGTTGACTTATACATAGAAGTCAGCAAATCACGCATGACATGAGGCTTAAAAAAGGGGTAGTGGGTGGAAATAGTCATCTACTGTCCACCCATCCATGAGAAAACAGATCATCAAGTTTCCCTGTGCACTTACTCCATTTCATTATTCTGTATTACAGAAGGTTAAGAGCAGAAGGCTGCTTTTTCCTAAAGCGTTTCCACAGAACATCCCCCACACTCCTACTCTGAGGACTTCCAGCTACATAGCTAATAGGCAAATCAAGCTATACTGTGCCACAACAGCAAGTGCATGAACTTAGCAGCACATCCACATAATCATCCAGTGCATTCAAGTGTCCTTTTGGAAATTATGGGTAAAACAATCATGAATCAGAATGAGCTCTCTAAGTATTAAGATACCCAGCTACCAAAAGGAGAAGTCAGGCCTCATCCTTCCCCTGTACTACCACCACCTTTACATCAGTTCAGATTGCCAAGAGGAATACACACAAAAACACACCCACATGAGATAACAAATCTCTCTGCCAGACACTAGAAGTCTTCAATGCGGTATTTGTAGCATTTCTGAGAGCACAACAGTTTTTCCCCTTATACCCAGCTAAATACTATACATTCTTCTTGCAATGATCACCTCTCCTCTCTTCCAATGTTCTGCGTAAGTTACATGTAACCCACCTCCTCCCTCCCCACACATGCTCCACAGCCATCTTTTCCCCAAAGCATCCAGCCAGCTAGGGACAGAACTCTTTTTTCTGTGTTGACTGATGCCAAGCTAGAACTGCACTGCCATGAAACAGAACACTCCCACCCTCTCATTCCTGCCTCTTCCTTTACACTCATGCACCAGATTCAACTAGGGGAGTAGGGGGGTGGTGTGGGAAGCATCCAAAACAAACTGACAACATGTATTTTAAGAGCTAGTGCTGACATAAAAAGGAGTGAGAGGAAAGGGTGAAAAAGTGCTTAAGCCAATGATGTGACCATATCCCCTGAGCAAGCCTACAGTTCACCCAAAGTCTGATTTTTCCTATGTAAAGTCAATTCTGTGTACATCCCTCTGGCACAGCCAGGTCAGGTAGCTACCACAGAACAGCAGAGGTTGGAAGCGACCTCCAGAGATTGTCCCATCCAACCTCCTGCTCAGAGCAGGCTCAATGACAGCAGGCTGCTTAGGGCCACAAGCAGTCAGGTTTTTGCTGTCTCCTCAGATTGAGACTCCACTGCCTCTGTGGGTAACCTGTTGCAGTGTTCAACCACCCTCATGATGAAAAGTGTTTTCTTATGCTCAGATCAAGTTCCACATGTTTCAGCTTGTGCCCACTGCCTCTCATCCTGTCACACGGGGCACCGCTGAGGAAAGTCCAGCTCCATCTTCCCTGCTCCCCCATCAGATTTTTTTTATATTATTTGACATGGCACTTAGGGACATGGTTTAGTGGCAGACTTGGTAGTGTTAGGTTAACGGTTGGACTCTATCTTAAGGGTCTTTTCCTTTCCAGCCTAAATGATTCTATATGGGCAAGATCCCCCTGAGCCTTCTCTACTCCACACTCAGCAGTCCCAGCTCATCCAGCCTCTCCTTGTATGACAGATGCTCCAGTCCTTTCATGATGTTCATGGCCCCATGCTGGGCCTACTCCAGTATGACCAACTGTCTCTTGTACTGAGGAGGCCAGCACTGGACCCAGAACTCCAGATATGCCTCACCAGGACTGAGTTGAGGGGAAGGATCACTAAGCTGAAAGCAAAGCTGTCCCTAGCCTGTACTTGTGCATGGGGTCATTCTTCCCAGGTGCAAGGCCTGGCATTCCCTTTGATTGAACTTCATTGGGTTCCTGTGGGTCAGGGGTGCCTACAGTGCAATTACTCCTCCCAGTTTTGTCACATCTGCAAGCTTGCTGAGAATGCACTCTGTCCCAATGCGCAGGCCATTAATGAAGATGTTAGAATGCATTGGCCCCACTATATACCCCTCCTTGAGTATACTACCACTGATCGGCCTCCAGGCAGACTTTTTGTTGCTGAACACAGCCTCTTGGGCCCAGTAGTTCAGTTTTCAATCCACCTCATTGTGGATTTCTCTACCCTGTACTTCACCACTCTGTCCATGAAGATGTTATTGGAAACAGCATGGAAAGCTCTGTTAGACTCTAGAAAACAGCAACCACTGCTCTTCCCTCCTCCATCAAGCCAGTCTTTTGACCACAGAATGCTATCAGGTGGGTCAGGAATGATTTTTCCCCTTGTAAATACATGTCAGCTACACCCAAACACCTTCTAATCCTCAACAGGTTTGGAAATAGTTTCCAAGATTTACTCCACCACTTTCCCAGGTATCAAGATAAAGTTGACAGGCCTGTAGTTCTCTGAATCTTCTTTCTCGCTCTTTTGAAGATAGGAGTGATACTGATTTTCTTTCAGTCCCAGATTCTTCACTCAGATGCACCAAGAGAATCATTGCAGGGTCACACATCTACAAGGAACCTGGTCCTGGGTAAAGAGCACCACATACCTTCCACAATCTATACCTACCTTCTTCTCTCACCTTCCCCACAAGCAGGAATCTCCCCAAAGTTGACTTGTCTTCCCTCTACCACTCACCAGAATGAGGTCTGTGGAAACAAGCCTTCAGACAAAGGAATCCAAGGGGGGTAAATAAAAGCTATTTCAACTTTCCTAAGACTACCTTTAAAGAGTTGAACTTTTCCTCGTAGTTTCAAAAACACTACTATAACTTCAGTAGTAACAGTAACCAAAGTAACACAAAATATATAGGGGCTTCCAGATGGCACTAGCACACAAACACATTCTCTAAGATAGCTCATATAGTCATGTATCACCTTTATGGAATAATAAATACCTTAAGTCTTTGTCCAGATCTCCAGTGTTAATGTAAATAGAACAGAGCTACACAGCCTCTTTTCCCTAGCCCTTCCTATACAACAATAAAAATTCAAGTTCAGGGTACACAACCAGCAAGTCATCACCTAAAACACTAAGCAAGAACTCAGCCAAAAGCAACTGTATGGACAGTGAACAGGAATGGCTGTCCTTCAACTTTGGAAAGCCACAGAAAGTGCATGTGTATATAAAAACAAAAACATCATTCCCAGAGATGCAGTCTGCTTACCTTCTGTTATTTAAAAGTCAGGAACATAAAATCACCTTTTCCCACCTCCTCCTTTGAGCTCTGATAGAGAGATATTTTTCTTTTTTAGTTCTTTCACAAAAGCAGGGTAAGATTCCCTAATCACCTTTAAGGGAAAATTCTACATAAAACCTTAAGTTTTCAGCAACGATAGGTCTATTGGCTCCATCCACTTTCATAATGGAAAAAATACACCGAAGTTACTCCTTCACCCTTCCTCTATTCAATTTCTTGTATTAGGGCAACCAAATATTCAGTTCACTGTACACATAAAACCAGAAGTGATCTTGTGTATTGAACACCCCATGTTGTTTTGTGAATCTGAAGGTCCTGAAGTTTTCTGTAACCTCAGCCTCAATAAAAATACATTCCAATATCAGTGATGTTTAAGCCTTACTGTTTGTGCTTCAAGGGGACATAAAATTCTAGTTACTGTATTACAATATTAAAAACATCTATCATCAAATTGCAGAATAATGGTACCGTCACATCTCAAAGTACCATCAGTAAGCACACAGAGTAAGACTAATCTGAAACAATGTTACACATAACAGCCATGACCTTAACCATAAGGTCAATTTTGTAAGGTATCTTATCACTTGAAATTCAACACAGGAGAACAGCAGGTTTGGCTCCACATTGGAGCAGAAGTGATGTGACAGAATGCTTTCATTGGCAGCACTTAAAAGCCAATATTCCATTTCCATCTAGTCTTTAAGACAAACTTCTTTTCGAAAAGGTCAAATAGTGAACTTCTGCTACAAGAACAGATAATGCAGTTACAAGAATTGATTATTTCAGTACATTCAATCACAAAACGCCACAACATGGAGTTTAATTAAATCAGTGAGAGCTGAACATAAGGTTTACTAGACTATATCACAGCATCCCCACTCTTTATCTCAGTTTCCCATGAATTTTCAGTCAAACACATCATTTAAATGAGGAAGTAAAAGAATGCTAACAAGGTTGGGCAATTTTATTCCTCATCATGTAGGATCTCTGGCACAAATGCTTTCTTAGAGACAGGAATCCTTGTATCAAGGAGCTTTTCTTTCTCTAACATGACCTCTGCTGCACATCAAAATGCAGCAGAAGCTGAGCACCGTTACTGTAAGAGAGATTCAAGTATACAACTACTTTCTTGCCATTCTTTCTCTAAGTGAATGCCACATTTCTGGCAGCATTGGTCATTCTACATCTATTTTACAGTTTGGTGTTAATAACCATGCTGTTCAGTGCTTCTGGAATACAGCAGAGGCATGTAACCTAGGTAAAGGGTACAGCAGAGAGAAGACCAGAGTAAAGGAGCAGAATGAAGAAACCAAGAAGCAACACAGATTTTTACTAGTTGCACAAAACAGTTTTCTGTTTTACCTTCCTCCCCTTACCAGGGTAGCAACCCCTCAGGTGAGCCATATTGCAATGTAAAGCATCAAAATAAAATTATGTTCTCATGCTTTAATGTAAAGCTAGTCACTAAACCAGTAAGTGTTACCTAAACAAATAATTTTCTTGCTTGAATAAAGCAAGCACATTGCACATATGAAATTAGGTAGACTAGCAAGTCTTTTCAAGCACAAATGAAGACTCATCACTGCAACATACATACTGAAAGAACCAGAAGAAAGCATTTGCTACCACTTTAGAGCTCATTCACACTTGAAGACTAACTTAAGATTAGTTGTGAACATGAAAGTGCTTATTAATACATTTTATAACCAAGGGCCACTTTTTTCTGTCAGCCCACAGGCTGACTTCCTAATTAATATATTCTTGACTTCTGGGAGAAGATCAGAGCCTCACTGAAGGCATTTTGCATTTTAAGAGCACTCAGAAAGGATAAATCCTACTGACCAGTTGAGGATGTAAGTCTTATCTGGGGGACTATTACACATACAGCCACACACTTGTGTACAGATTTTGTTAAGTCATGCAGACTGACTCAAAGAAGGCTTAAAACTTAAGTGAAGCAGTCCAACTTTGTTATTAAACTTTTAACTACATGTAGTAGTAAATGTATTTACTAGTCTCCAAAATTCTGCCACCCAGATTCTCTACCCACTCAGACAAGGAACACCAGCCAGAGTTCAGGAAGACAGCACATATACACGGCCTCTGCATTACGCCATGGTCCTGCAGAGATACCTGTAGGAGCCAGAATGCACTGTCCACAGAAGTCGCTCTGAAAATCTCTACCAGTGCAGAGAGATAAGCAATCAAACACAGGCACTGGCCTACAGGAGAGCTCAATTATGAGCATCATTAATAAAATACCCAGAGATAGGAAAATAAAACTTTCACTGTAACAGTGGCTGACTACAGCAGAGCCACTAAAGTCAAGGTTAAAATACTTGCAGCATGTCTAAATCTGAAGCTACTCGAAAGAATAACAGAGGATCACCTTCCAGAATCTACCTTGATTTTATTTGTGTAAGTATTTGATTACCATCTGACATGACTGAGGAGTTACTTGGGATATCAAGCACTGCAAGCAAACTTTTCCTGGCTTGTTTACTGCACAAATACAGGATTTCTGCTTGTGGATTCTTCAACATTTAAAGGCTCACTCCTGATGACTCCTGCATCACAACGCACTAGCAAAGTTTGAAAAGAACCCACCGCAGGGACCTATAGAGGGGTTTTCCCTTGTTAGCTTTTGGCAAAGCTTTTAGAAGCCCCTCTGCTGCTGGAAGCACTTGAGGGACCATTTTCAGCTGGCTATTAGAGGAATGTTTTTCAGTTAGGTAGGACAAGTCCTACAAGAACATTCCACAACACAAAAAAAAAATAAGTTTAAGACACCAAGCATGTCAAATCCTGCCAGCCAGGACAACTCTGAAGGAGAAGCTTTAAGTACTGCCCCTTCAAAAACAAAGTCAGAAAGAGGATAAAAGCAGCAGAGAGCTGCCAGGTTACTGTACCTTTCACAGTAACCACATGCAGAGCTGAAGAATTTTTTAAAAAGTCTCTCCCATTCACTTGGACATTTACAAATTATTTATTTCTGTATTTTTGATAAAATATGCTTTAAAAGTGGTTTTCCTATACCTGGCATCTAATTGCAGCTAGTTATGATGTGACATCCTGTTATGGTTAACAACAACTTTTTAAACACAGGTCTTCTGGAACAGTGCACAACAGCTCACCAGAAGTCCTGTCACTCTGGTAACTGGAAAAAAAAATATTTATAGGCCTCCACAAGTAACAGTGGTTGGCATTCTGTAAGTCACATTGCTGTTTAATAATCACACAAAAGTTTAGTTAAGAAAAAAGCTTTTAACTTTTTTCCTTTCCCTAATGCTACTTTACCCTGTAGGATTATTATAGGTTTTTCCACTTCATACAAATTCACTGTTCTTTAACACAGAAGCAACATTTGCTTATCTAGAGACAGATGTGAAGTATGTGTCACACTGTTCTGGACAACACACAAACAGTATCTTTTACCTTTTAAACATCTAAGTCTCACAACACCCTTCCAGACTTGCTGCTTGGTCAAGTTTAATTTTGCTATGGAAAGACAGCATTTCATTAAACTTCTTGCAACACTTCATCCCAAGAGATTATCAGAGCTGAGCAGCAGGCAAAGAGGTAAGCCAAAGGCATTTGCAAACCAACACTCTCATACCCAAGTTTGGCATACCACCCTTACACAGAGTATTTATGCACTCAGAAAACTTACTTCATATGATACGTAGCTTGAGCCTTAACCAACAAATGTGGTTTCAACACCTCAGCTCCACTAACTTCATTCATCTCTCTCAGTAATGCATAAACTGAAGTCTATCAACTGGCATATAAAGACTGTTCACGTTCTAAACATTATCACCTGTTGAAGTATCTGTAGCCCTTCCATCCAAAAAAGCAGTAAAAGAGAAAATGTACTTGGTAACAGAACTTCAGCATGCCCAAATAATACCAGCTTTCCTGTTCACTTATCTCTCTCAAGCTACTTTCATCACCTGGTACCTGATCATCTTCTAGAAATCTATTAAGCAAAGTGATTAGTACTTGTCATATGTACTTTTCTCTCCTTCCAAGGATTTTGCTATTAAAAAAAGCACGGTCAGAGAAGTGTACCTGAAATGGGAAACACGGATGTGTCAAAAGCAGTTTTTATTTCCTGCAGGAAACCGGACACTCATGAAAACACCTCCCATGCTGTTAACCTTCACCTTTGGAGTCAACAGTTCCTTCATGTCTGAGCAAGCAGTCATTGAGTACTTGACATCATGCTGGAGATTCAGATAGTTATATTTTCAGAGTTCCATTCATAGAGCATTTTAATCTTCAAAACTGGAAACCAACAAAAGCAGGGAAGGAGTTCACAGCAGTCCTTACTGCTAAAAACAGAAAGTTATTAATTCCTGTATTAACGCCTCCTGACAGCCCCATTTGTGCTCTGACATACAGCAGGCCAGCTCTTGGTCCAGGCCTGTCAGAACTGGACTGGAGACCTGCAGGGCCCAGCTCAGAACAGCCCAGCCAAGAGCACAGGCTGAGCCCACACCGCTCACAGAGGCTGTTAAGGCAGCACAACTAATACCGACCCACTCCTGAACTGCAGCTGCAAGCTAACTGCAAACACACCTTCAGCCAAGGTTGATAACAGCGTTGCAAGCTCCAGAGGCATTTACTCAAGTCTTGTTTAGTCTTTATTTATACGGTCTTCACATACAGATCAGTCAAGGAGTCAGCAAATTTTGGTAACATACCATAAATCAATATGGTAAAGAAAAGTGATAAGCATATCATCCGCATGTTATCACTGTAACCAGATGTTTCAGCACTTCGGACAACCCAATACTTGACAGAACCAGTCAAATTGAGCTACAAGGCTCAGAGGTGCCATTCCCCCTACAATATGTTCAAATATACTTAATGTGGTTTTACTGCTAACTGCAGCCAGCTCCAGTCATAGAAGCAGAATCTGCCTCATAAGAAAAAAGTGCTAGCATCTCTAGTACATTAGGCAACAAACACGCCCATTACAGAGAATATTAATTTAAAAGTTATATATATTTAAATATGTAAATATAAATTTAAAAATTCTATATACAGCCAAGTGCTCAAAGGTTTTATTGGTGAGTTTTTCGTTTATAATCTTAGAAACTGTCAAACATTTAGTATTAGTTTAAGCCTTTCTCCTTCATACACAAGATTCTGACTTACTTGTGGAAAAACCTCTGCAAGGAACACCAAGTTTTCAATGACAGTCACCTCTTCCTGCTTTCTCTAGTATTTCCACCCTTCTTGCAGGATGAATGATGAATCAACAGCTAGAACTGCTTATTAAACCAAACCAGCACCAATTCCAAATTGTCTTTACTACAGAACGATGCAGCTCAACACACATGAGCAGCTGTACTCATGTAGAGTTTTCATAGGTAGAAATTCAGGTAGAGGTTCCAGAGATGGTAGAGATTAAGAGCCAATACAGCACCCCTCCTCATCATTTAGTTCTCAAACTCTTTGTTTCTGGGAGATTGTCCCCTCCTCAGAAAGGCTTTTTAATTAGTCCTTAAGTAAGGAAACTCAGCTACAAGACTCCGAAGGGATGCAGAACTAAACAAAGGCTTGTCAACTCTCTCCCCCTCCAAAAGTTTAGGTCAGGACAGCCAAGAACTGTGGGCCCCTGTGAACCTCATGAGGTTTAACAAGGCCAAGTGCAAGGTCCTGCACCTGGGTCGGGGCAACCCCCGGTATCAATACAGGCTGGGGGAGGAAGGGATTGAGAGCAGCCCTGCCGAGA
>NW_008824468.1:1533027-1536116 GCF_000699105.1 Pygoscelis adeliae
GGGGATGGAACACCTCTCCTCTGAAGAAAGGCTGAGAGAGTTGGGGTTGTTCAGCCTAGAGAAGAGAAGGCTTCGGGGAGACCTTATTGCAGCCTATCAGTACTTAAAGGGGGCCTATAAGAAAGATAGGGACAGGCTTTTTAGCAGGGCCTGTTGCGACAAGACAAGGGGGAATGGCTTTAAACTAAAGGGGGGTAGATTTAGACTAGATAGAAGGAAGATGTTTTTTATGCTGAGGGTGGTGAAGCACTGGCACAGGTTGCTCAGAGAGGTGGTGGATGCCCCATCCCTGGAAACATTCAAAGTCAGGCTGGACGGGGCTCTGAGCAACCTGATCTAGTTGAAGATGTCCCTGCCCACAGCAGGGGCGTTGGACTAGATGACCTTCAGAGGTCCCTTCCAACCCAAACTATTCTATGATTCTAAGAACAAGCACATAAAATTGTGGTCCTGCTCTATGAAGAACATTAAGACTTCCAAATCAAAGCAAAGACAAGAATAAAAAATATTAGCTTAGCTGCATGTAATTCAAATATTTAACAATTTGATAGCCTAAGTAAAGACTTCAATACTGAAAGAACATTTAGTAGTGTAACTTAGAACATCTTATAATCAAGATTCTTTCAGAACGCAACATGTATGACTAGTTCGTTATTATACTTTCAAGGATGTCAAACACCGAGTATATCATGCACTACTATTAAACAGCTGTAAACAAAAAAGGATGTGAGGGTTATTTAAATCTTTACACCCCTGACTGCATACTAAAGCTTCACCTGACAGTATTCCCGTCTACTTAAAAACAGGCCAAAAGTCCATGATATAGGCTTGCCAGTGGAGTTAATGGCACTTTCTTACACAATAATGGATGCTTCAGGTGAGACATTTTATGTATTTTTAATTAACTTACAAAGCAGTTAGTGCCTCCCCTTGAAAAAACCTCCAAAAGAAATTTTGTAAATCAAATTTGTCTCCAGTAAGTGCAGTTATGCGGCAAAACACTAAAGTATAAAATAGTGTTTGGAAGTCAAATCAGATATACATGATTCCAGTCAGAATCTTCTTTCACACAATTTATTAAAGAATATCTCTTAATATATTGTCTACACCCAACAACATTTAGACATAAGTACTGTTGCCATTAGCCATTTTTTATTTAAATGTATTCCTACTGATGACAGGCTTGATTTTCTCACCAAGTTTTTCCCCACAGGCAGCATCAGAATTGAGCAGTGGACCCTGTGGACAGGAACCAAGCCACTGACAGAGGACCTAAAGAGGAGGCTCAGCCCACAGAAGGTCATTCCCTCTTCTTTCTATCTTCATGAAAACATTCATTTAAAAAAAACAGACCATGTGCACACACATGTCCACTCAACCTCTCTCTTAAAAACCCAAGTACTGCCTTACCTGCACTATAGCCCTGGCATTCCCATTGCGTGCTAGTTCACACAAGAGTTTCATAAGAATTTATTTCAGTAACTGTGTCAGCTCAGGTAATCACTGCTCTCCTCCACCAGCTCACTCATCCGTGCCCTGGCCCTGAATGCTGTCGACCCTGAATGTACAGTTGCACAGTTTGTGCAGCTGTACAATCCCCCCAGCAATAACTTAACCAAGAAGTTAACAGATTCTGCATTCTCCAGAATGCAAACATAAGGATGCAACAGCTTCAGCTGAGATGTAGTGATGACATGTTATCCTCACAAGATCAGAAGGTCAAAAAACACACATCTCATTTTACTAAATGCCATTTCATGGCATTCCAGACTATTCAGAAGTTTTATTGTCCATGTAACCTACAGTAAAAACGTCAACTAGTTGATGATCCATGATTCAGCATTAAACTTTAACTCTGTTAACACAAACTACAAATGTACATTCACCAATTTTTCCTCTATAGACAATTCTTAATGCTTTGGGCCATAAGCACTAGACAAGAAAAACTCTGCATGGTAAGTACAAGCCAACTTCAGAGCTGTCACGGATGGAAGAAAGTTCCTCACATCCCACTAAAGATGTCTATTGTGCCGAAATGAACATAAGAAGGGAAAAAGGCTTCTTCCCTCCTTTGATCTACACAGCAACCCTTCTACAGTTGGTCTACCCCACCCCCATTTAGGCACATCCATCTTGATTGGAGAAAGATGTATTGTCTTCAGAAGTAAAGGGAAATGGAATAGAAAACCTACCCGAAAGCAAGACAATACTTGAGATCATTACCACACTATTTAATTAATGGCATAGGTTTTTTTTTTATAGAGCAGCTGATATAACTGCAGCTTATTTTCAATACACCTAGTCCTACTCCTTTCCCCGGCAATTCTGACTTTTCTGCAGAAGCCAGTTACTGATGTAACCCTGGCCACGACAGTTCAGGGAACTAAACAGGCAAAGATGTCACTGCAGGGGCCGGGTGGTATCCATGAAAATTGCTTTTAGATTGGTTTAGCTTCCTGATTCTGCTCATGCTAGATCAGTCAAGCACAAGGTGCACGGAAAATGGCAGGACTGTGTCGTTCACCATTAGGTCACCATTAGAGTAGCTAAGCTGCACTGTAAAGATCTCACTGTAAAATGGAAACTGAAAGACTTTCACCATGGAACAGGGTAGAATATCCTGAAGCGCACTGTTTGGGAACAACTCTACTGATACCTTCCCCCTCTCTGCTCCTGGCTCTCCAAAGTGCAAACGCAGCAACGCCACAAAGGGCACAGCGCACAGCAAAGCCCCCAGGGTCAGGAACCTCTCCCTCTCAAATCAAGCTACCGATAGATTTTATTTGTAGATGCGGGGAGCTGCCCTCACGCATCCCTCCCTCCACAGAGGGAAATAAAAAGAAAGGGGGAGGACACAGAAGGTCAGGCCCCCGGAGGCACGCCGGCCCTGGGAAGGGCCTGCCCCGGGGAGGGGGAAGGCCAGCCCGAGCAGGCCGCCTGGCTCAGCATTCACCGACTTCGCCACCCGGCTCTGGCGCCCACGGCAGCTCCCCCCCGACTAAGCCTTTTCACCCGTCTTCGCCGAGAAACGTGGTGGTTTCCTCGGTTTCCGGCTCGAACGTGCCTCCTACAGATAACTACGGAGGAAA
>NW_008824468.1:1537561-1576513 GCF_000699105.1 Pygoscelis adeliae
CCAGCCACCCCCCCACCCGCCCCGGTGAAATCCCTCAATGGTGTCCGGGCGCTGGGGCCGCGGACCGACTTCCAGCAGCGATGGTGGCCTCAGCGCTGGGGCTGCTCAGCTGCCGCCGAGTTGCTTGTCACCCGCTGCCCTTGCTGGGCCGGGGGAGGGTGTGTGCTATCTTTTCCCGCGGCCTTAGAGGGGCCATCCCCAGAGAATCTCCAAAGCCTTTTCTTTGAAGTCTTTTTATATATATATATATATAAGGGATAACAGTAAAACGGCATGCTGAAGCCACAAATGACGTAAGCCACGTGTAGTTACAAACCCAGAAACATACCATCTAGAAGCGGTTAACGATAGGTCTGATGTTTAACTTTGTTGGTTACTACAAGTTTTGCAGCTCTTGGTTCCTTTCATTTCTTTGCAGGATTGAGGTCGAATTTGCACAATACCGTGGCATCAGTGATTTCATGTGATTCCACAATTAAAAGAAGGGGTTTACAAGTAATCATTAACGTGTAATCTAATGTACTACCATCATTATTTCTGTAAGTTGCAATAACGTTTTTTCAGTGCAAGCTTACAGTATCCTTGTTTTGAAGAGTACATTTCCACACATGCATCCTGAGCAAAGCAAACACATTCACTGGAGGTAGGCATCAAAAGAGGCATAGACGTCTGCAGGTCTAACAACTACACTTTTGTCAGCTGGTGTTCATTTGACACAGCCGACCCATGAGAGGTGGGGTTTTTTTTAATGAATTAGCCAAAGCGTAGGGCTTTGCAGGTTCCCGTTAAACATCTTTGATCCCATCCTGGATGTTACAGGGGATTACATAGTCCTGTTTGGGTAGATTGTGTATCCTCGGTGCCATTTCACCAGGTATTCTGATTTTTCTTAGTGCCGTGCCTTTTTTTTTTTTTTAAACCAAAATCAATGCTTCCTTGCTGCCATCTCTGATCTCTCTGCTGTTTTTTTCAGACATGCGGCTGCCACAAGGCAGCCAGGAAAATCCCTGTACTTTATGATCTCCTGCATCTCTCACCTTTACTTGTGGCGGCTGCAATTGTTTCAGCTACCTCATTACATAAAGGAGCTGACTGGATTGTTTTTTGCCGTCTTCAATGGCAGCAAGGAAAGAACCAATGCCTTTTGTTCGGTTCAACCTATTACATTATTTTTCCATTGTGGAACAGTTAGAAGAAGGTAATAGTGATGTTGTCACCTAAGTACCTTCAATTGTATTTGTTCATATGTGCCAGGTGCCTAGCTAAATTATGCCCTTATATACACATGAGCAGGTTTGCTGGGTTTACAGGAAAAAAAAAAAAAGAACACCAATTTGTCATGCAAATCTTTTCCTGGCATTTTGCTACTTAAGGCCGACCATTCCAGACTGGCACTTGAAGAGGGGTGGAGCATCATCTTTTTAATTAAATTTGCTGTGGAAGCAAGAAACAGAACAGTGGTCTTACCATGTCCTTTTTTGTATGGATGGAAATTTTATGGATTAGTAGTGGACTTCAAGTGAAGAGCTGAAAAGGCTAATGAATTATTTCAGAGAACAGTATGGAGTCTTTCTTTCTTAAACTTTGACTTAAAGGACAGTTATTAGCCATAAATGGCTTTCACAGCCATTCATTATGTTAGGTGGAGCTGGGAAAGCTGGCAAAACAGCATAAACAAATTCAAAAAAGGAATATGGGTGGAAAAGAAGAGGTTCATCTTGGAAACATTGGTAGAGCTGTAGGAAAACGTTCAACAAGAGGAAGAAATCTGCAATATCACCATGTGGGAGTGAAAGCAGACGGTAAGTTACCTATGGTCTTACAGAACAGCGTAATAACAAAGCCCACAGAGTTTAAGCCTCTGTGTGAAGGATCCCATCGCTGAGGAAGGAACTAATAGACTTTCTCTTCCGCTTCTTTGGCATGACTACCCTGTGCATACTACTTAGCTGGGTCATGCCTGGGATATTTTTGGGAATCTTCCTGTTAGAAAATTACACTGAAGGGAATTTAAAGAAGAGCAATTAAAATAATTAAAGAGATAGAGGGATTGATTTATGAGACAAGATCAAAAGAGCTGGAATATTAAAACATGTTTCACAAATGCTGTGGAGTTTGGATGACATCATATTGTTAAGATTAGCACAGGCTATATGGAAAGAGTTTATTCAGTGTAAGATTATGTGCATATTTGAAACCAGTAGAGACTGCAGAAGTGGGTGCAATGGTGAAAAAAAGGTTGGGACACTGGTGTTTGCCGAGTTATGGAAAGCTTTGTGCTGAAAAGCAAGGGCAGAGGCCCTGCCCTCTACAGGCAGATTGGACTGATGAGATAAAAGACACAGGCCGATGGGAACGGTCTTGCACCGGAAAAAAGTTGGGACAAGGGCCTCGCATGGTGTGCAATAACCTGCACTAGAGGTACGTTTTAGCCTGCGTCACCTCTGTTCTCCGCACAGGTCCACAGTGAACTGAAATACCAAGTGTTCCAAGTCTCAAGGGTTTTCAAGCAGAGTGTAATAGCCACAGGCTCCCAGTTCATCTTCCCTGGCTACATCCACCTGTGTGCGCTGGTCTGAAAATATTTCAGCTACAAGTGCCACAATCCAAAGTTTGCCTCGGGAATTAAAAAGAACTTTTTCTCATAGGCAGCTAGGAGATATCCTTGAACAAGAAGATTTTTTTTCCTCACGATTATGACCTTTTCAGCAAACTTCAGGTCTTTCTGAGGCCTACTTAGGGTGCACTAGGATTGCTTGACGTTAGTAACCTTTTTTTTCCTGAATGGCTAAACAAGTTTCTAAAGTGATGACACATTTGAGACAGGAGTTCACAAAGGTTGTGTTAGCACTTGTTTAGGAATACCTGTATATCTCATGGCTTTGTCACTCATGAATAATGTGGTCACCTCACAGTGCTAATTAAAACCTTGAAATCAGACATGCCTATTTAAAATATATGCGTGCACACACAGGTTCTCTCCCCATGCCTGATTCTCTATATTCAAAGTATTGTTAAACATAATCAATTTATGCTAAGCAGAGGCATTTATACAGTACAATTAGATAAGCAGCATAACATGTGCAAACGTGTAGCCCTATGCTGAAGCGACTGCTAGAAGATAGTACCAAAATGGGAAAAACAGGGGCTGCAAATGAAAGAGGGTTAGAGTTTGATGCAGACACTTGGATGTAATTTCATCACCTTCCCCGTTTGTGCATCATATTGGGTTAGTTTTTTTCCCAGGCATTGTTTTTTTTTTTTAAACACAGCTCTAGTCCTTTAGTATTTCCTTATAATTGATAGAAGTCATGGTAAATTTGGAGGGGTAGGAGAGAGAAGATAATACGTCATTTTAGAAAAGTATTATGGGGAAGAAAAGGGTCTTGTAAGTTAGTGGTTGTTCTTAGAAAATGATTTGAGGTAAGAATGTGGTACCACAATTATGACCAAAGATGAAGTTCACCTCTTTGCAAAACAGTGCAAAGTCTTATTATATAAGACAAATTAATGTTTTCTAGAGGTGAACATCTGTTTAATACAGCTAAGAAAACTAGAACTCAGTATTCTAATGAATTTACTTCTTTCATTCTTATTTCTACTTTTGTGTCTGAGCATGTTACTGTTTACTAAAACAAATACAATTTATCTCCCCCTTCTTGGACGCTCACAATCAAATATGTAGACTTGCTGGGGCATTGCTCTGGAGACCTGAAAAAAAAAAAAAAGATAGCAAACTGTCTCTTTCAAATTAAATGTAGGCAGTGTGGAGCCTACATTTTACTGGAAACCACGAAAAAAATCTCTGACTTTAAAAACAAGCATACCGAGTTGAACAAGGAAACACATTCAAATAGATTACAAGATGAGTAAGGATTTTTTTTTTTTTTTTTAAAGTTCTGCAAACAACGACCCAGGAGAGTCAAATTATATCATAGGATGTAGGGCTTCTCACAGAACAAGAGAACAATTTCAGGAAGTTTTAGCAAACTCAGATAAGAGTTAATTGCTTAAATAAGTGCTACCATAAATTATAGCAGCTATTATACTCTTGGCTTTTTGAGAGCCCTCTGCTGCAACGAAGCCCCACCGCTGCATTTGAACCCTTACGATGGGATTTCCTTTGATCCAAACAGACTCCAGTCTGTCTCTTTTGAGCAGAGCTTATTTACCACGGAGGTGAGACCTCAAGGCCAGCGGCCCCAGGATCCTGGTCACCCTGCAGACTCTCTTCAGGGACACCCTACTTGTGTTAGCACACTCACTAATCAGGTTTCAAGCTTGACAGAAACTAACAAATTCTTTCGATAACACTGAGAAGTAGCCATGGAAACCACTGACACACCATTCCTTACCTTTGCCTCCCCACCGGCATCCTCTAAGCTTAGCCCAGGATCGTACCTCTAACCTGCGCATGCTGGGGGTTTGGGGAATTGGTTGGTTTTTTTTTTTCCCTAACTGCCAAAACGCCACAGGCCTAATAGAGTTTCTTTCTATGTTTCTCTATAGATGTTTGACCATACAACAGAATTCCCCAGAATGCCAACTAATATTTCCTCACCCCTAAATCAAATACAAGGAAAGGCTAGATGAACACTGTTTTTCCACCCCAACCACAGTCTTGCCCGTGAACCCATCACATGATGCAGCAAAACAGTGTCAAGCTTTTCCTTAACATCTGTGTCATCTCTCAGAACAGCTACATCCTATTGTCGTGGTTTAACCCCAGCCAGCAACGAAGCCCCACCCAGCCGCTCGCTCACTCCCCCCTGGTGGGATGGGGGAGAGAATCGGAAGGGTAAAAGTGAGAAAACTCGTGGGTTGAGATAAAGACAGTTTAATAGGGAAAGCAAAAGCTGCGCACGCAAGCAAAGCAAAACAAGGAATTCATTCACTCCTTCCCATGGGCAGGCAGGTGTTCAGCCATCTCCAGGAAAGCAGGGATCCATCACGCGTAACGGTTACTTGGGAAGACAAACGCCATCACTCCAAATGTTCCCCCCTTCCTTCTTCTTCCCCCAGCTTTATATACTGAGCATGACGTCATATGGTATGGAATGTCCCTTGGGCCAGTTTGGGTCAGCTGTCCTGGCTGTGCCCCCTCCCAGCTTCTTGTGCCCCTCCAGCCTTCTCAGTCGGTAGAGCTTGGGAAACTAAAAAGTCCTTGGCTAGTGTAAGCACTGCTCAGCAACAACTAAAACATCGGTGTGTTATCAACTTTGTTCTCATCCTAAATCCAAAACACAGCACTGTACCAGCTACTAGGAAGGAAATGAACTCTATCCCTGCCCAAACCAGGACACCTATAAGCAGTCCCTTTTCGTCTTTGAAGATAGCCCCTGAGAAACATTTTTATAACTTTTATCAGATTACTTCCCCCAATCCCTTTTCATCCCTGGTCATTATCTGATCCCATGGCCAGCTCATCAGGTGATCCCAGTCCCACCTCAGATGATCATTATGTTGGAGAGCAACCGAATGGCTTGCCTGGCTTGTCCACCTTCTTTATCATGCCTGTCACGTAGTCCAGATATACATCTTCAGACATGGATAGGGCTTGCTAGTACTAGTTTTCCTTTATGACCTAAGCTATGGAAGTTATGTTTGATAGCTGCATCGGCTTGTCACAATATCTTAACCGCTCCCAAGTGGTGACTTACAGACCCAGCTACAGGGCAGGACCTGTGGTTCACAATCAAAAAGAACATAACAGAAAAAATTGAATTCTGATGCCTTGTTTCCTTGTATGTAAAGCAAAACAATGACAAGCTCAGGTGAGGTCAGAAAACCAGTGCTGGGGGTGGCTATGTCCAATATGGTTGGGACTTTAGGATAGCCCTCTCCTCGTTTCCATCAGCGATAGAACAGAGTCATTTTTCTGTTACCATAAGGTAGTTTTTTTCTGTTGTCCTTCTGTTTTGTCTTCTATTTCCTAATAATTACAGTCACAAAACCGGTAATGCACAGTCCATTTTCCCAATCAAGCCACATCACAACATCTTGTCTATTGATTGATCATTTCCCATGTTACGCAGGTGACTTCAGAAAGAGGTTTCCCCCTGGATATCCAAAAACCACACTGAACAGGTAAATGCCCTATGTTTTTCATCACAGCACTCTATATCCAGTGGACAGCATTCTCCTTTCTTTTGATCAAGATTAGCAGTTATAGTTGAAATAATGTAGAAATGAAATCAGACCAATGAAATCTTAAAAAAAAAAACTGGTCAGGGAGAGAGGATTTCTTTTCATACCTTTTAAAACTGTAAATTAGGGGAAAATATACACGGGTTGATAATTTGTAACCCTAGCCTCGCATAACATGAAGGAAATGCTATTCTTTCTGATCAAAGTGTTAATAGGGAGGGAGGGAAGTCCTGCACAGAGAAGAATGGATTGTAAATTGATTAAAATTAGAATTATTCATTCATCCAGGCAGCATGAGGAGGCAGCAAAACATATGACCAAAAGAGAGGCAGTGTAAAAAAAGACAGTGGAAAAGATGTTTTACCTGAAGTAGAGAGCAGTATACTTACCTTACTTTATATGCATGTTGTGCAATACTGCTGCTCATAAAGTTGTTCCTTTTAGTTATCTTTTCTAAGTCCTTTTTGAGTGATGATGCCTCAGTGAGAAATGCTGGTAAATGATAATGTGAATTTTTTTTTTCTCATATCTCTATTATGCACTGGATTCAGGGCTTGTTATGCGAAATGGTGTTGCCACCGAAGTCAGACAGACTTACTGCTGACTTCAAGGGAGCCAGAATGTCAGTCTTTGATGCACTGCAGACAAGATTAGATTAATACTCTGTTTGTTACATGGTCATTTGCCTTTCCAGGCAGAACTGTACATAACTACATTCAAAATATAAAACCAAGGAGAATGAACAAAATGCTAAAAAACATGCCGATAAATCATACTAACTACAATTAAGTCACACGCATGCTGTCATAACTCTGTAAGGGGTATTAGTTTATGTTCACTAGGTAGGCTTTTTTTATTATGAGCAGAGGTACTACCATCTTGCCTGTCATGAGTGAACCTTTTGTTTGCAAGGGCAATACAGATTCCAAGCAAAAAGATGGTCTCTTCCGCAAAGGGATTTCCAGATTAAGTAAAGGTGCCTGTCTAAAAGGCCGAAGTGTCAGTGCAGAGCAGCTGTTGCCCATCAGGCTCTCCTGTGAGCCCTGTGCGTGAAGCTCATCTCATCTAACTTCAGATGTCTACAACCCAGAAGCCTGTATTTGATCTGGTTGTCTCGACTGCCTTCACAACCAGCAGAGAGCCGTTTTTAAGATGCGGTTCATCTCACCCTGCAGTAGATGTCTAAAACAGATCAGATAAAACGTGCTCTGCTTCTCTCTGTGGACTATGAACAGTTCAGGTGAATTCCACACCAGTGGAGTGCTTTGCACAGATGAAATTCATTTCCTTCTGTTCAGAGATACTCACAGCGTGAAATAAGAGTTGCCATGTGGGGAGTTAGAGCCATGATTACGTTTTAAAAGTTTTCTCCTTAGCAGAAACTTTTGCACAAACTTCTCCATTTGTTTTCTATTGTAAATAAGAAACAACGTGCTTAGGAAAGAGAGATGAATTTTCCAAGGGAAAAAACAATACAGTAGGATAATACTGATCAACTCAGCAGGCCATGATCTCATTTTATTGGCTGCCAGACCATTTCTGAGTTTATTAAAGGCATCACAGAAAAAAGTTGGAAGGACTTTGGCGAAGGACTTTGCGATTATTCACAGGCGTTTCCTCTAAGAAGTTGTCAGGTTAACATCTAATTATAAATCTGTATTTTTAAATGCAAGGTAATTAAATCAAAACGTAGAGTCAAGAATATAATCCAAAGTGATTGATCTATAGCTCACCTAAATACTTTCACAATTGGAGCTACAACAAATAGACCAGATTTGGAGGAACAGACAGAAATGTAGTTAATCCTCCAAAACTTACGGAAAAATACTAAACCTGTCGATAAGGTAAAATATTCATGTATTGTAGTCTGACACCAAAACTTCACCAGAACTCTAATAGTTGGCACTAATTACAGCAAAGTGACTTTTGGAATTGACATAAAGATTTTCAGCCTAAAACAGCCTGTTGTCTCAAATATCAGAAAACTTACGTGTCCTTGCAACCCAGAAGTTTGTCAAATAACATATACTTGATTGTGCGGTTTGGTCCTCACTGGTGCCAGCTCAGTTTTTACTAAAATGTCTCAGTTGATACTTCAAGAGAAATAAATGTCTTCTAATTAGAGCAGTAGGTCTGGAGTCAGGAGATCAGTGTTTTAATTCTTAAACTGCTGCTGGTTATTCCACCTTGGATAAATTAGAACCTATCTGAAAAGTGGTGGTAACAGTACTTTCTTTCTCTATTAGTTTGCTGCCTTATTACTTGCCTTACATTATCTGAATAATTCCTCAGACAGTCTTTATTATATTCTCCAGTTATTTAACCATTAGGTTAAGAAATTTCTTCTTTTTTTTTTTTTCTTCAGTTGTTCTTCATTACTCCGATAGTTAATTTTGAACGGAAAGAACTTCTGATGAACACAAAATGATACGTGTAGCTATTGTTAATGATCGAGCAGTTTTTCAAAAGATAACAAGCAGTTTGCTTACAGGTTTCGGCTGCAAAACTTACAGAATGACTACTATTACCAGCAACGTTAACCTAAAATACAAGAAAATCAGAAAATTAATCAGATAGGAATACTTGCCATATGCAGAATTCAAATGCAACTTTTTTTTTCTTCCCAGCATCAGAATTCTGGAAGGTTTCCTTCAAAGAGGTGAGAGGTGAAAATCTTGAGAGGCAAGATTTTCAAATACCTAAAGGGCTTTCCGATAGAAACTGCAGCTACGTTGTACTGGTAACACCCGAGTATAATTTTCAAAGACAGGACTTTTGTGTACCATTTCTATTTTGACTTTTAGGCTGAAAATGGTGAGAGAAGTGCAGACTTCCAAAAAGAGAACGAGCAAAAGAATTTCTTATACAAAAATCAAAACATCATTCATTTCCTCTGTCCAGACAAAATTAGAAGGAAAAAACTCCCTTGATGAGAGTTACCTCAAAACATAGGCAATGACGATGCCAGTTGCTTCGATAAACCAAGGTGTAAGGTTGCTCGGCTGCATAAAGGAAGGCTATTCATACAGGCTTCTGTAATTTAAGGACTTAAAATTTCTTATGCAATAACATGCATTTGTATTTTCTTTTTTAAAGTTTATTAATTCAGTCTTACTTTTGTGAGTGTATGAATCCTGAAAAGAGCAAGTAGCTATTTTATTTCCTGTAACCCCCCAATCCCAGCTTTACTAGCGCAACATGCAAAATTACGAATGTCCGTGAATAGATAGTCTCCTTAGAATTTCTGATGTGGAAACATTTTAATTTTTCAATTAAATCTTGATAGAAGGGTTGCTTTTAGGATCTAAAGCAAATGGTGGGTAGTTTAGTTTGGCCTGGCTCCTATGCTTTCAGTGTTTGTTAGAATTGTTACTATGCGGGGGTTCAGCCGTAAGAAGAAAGGAATGTATTGTCATACCTGCGGGGTATTAGAAATCACGGTTCGGTTTCTCTTCTGATCTAGGCAGTGATACGGTGGCATTGAGTTTGTACTCTGATGAATTCAAGCAACAAGCTGCTCTGTTCTGAGCGCTCACTTCTTCCTTCCTTCTTTTTCTGTTTTGCCCTGTTTTCAAGGGCTACATCTATCACAGCCTACAATACTGTGTGCCTCTCGTTGTGCCAAAAGAGCTCAAGCTGGTGTCTCGCCAAGTCCACACAATGCCAAAAGACATCGACTCGAAAAGACATTTGAGAATGCTGAAATGAAACGTCTGGATTATATTTTCTTCTTGATTCCTGTTTTAAAGTATACACTATTGTATTTCTCTTCATCACAGACTCAGACTAACACAGCCCCGTGTCACAATAAACAATACCGAACTGCCAGGCTTTAACTTTTACTCTTTGCTTAGGAAGTGTGTGAGAGCTAATGTGAAAGCGTATTAATTCGTTTTTTGGCCAATGTATGACGAATAACAGATTTTGCAATAAAAATGGTTCAGGAAAAGAGAAGATACATTTTTGATATGACAGCCACTTTTGACTATGTCAAACAAAGCCATAAAACTTGACTTCAGCCAATATGTCATACAGACTTTTTGGAACAAAATTACGCAGTTGCCTGACTCCATTCTTTCAGAAATCTTTTCCGCAGATTTTATTACACTCTGACATGGTTCCACTATGCCACTGAGAGCCGCTGACACGAGCGGTCCAGGGCTTTCCTGGCAGATGAGGCCAATTGTCCTTTGTGTTATGGGCGGTTACGTGCAGCCAGACTTACCGTGGAGCCTTTGCTGGCTCCAGCACTGTAAGAGTGTAGAAGCGGTGTACAGCTATGCTTTCCCACACGCTGTCCTGCGTTGAAACTATTCAGCTGGATTAAGACCTGGCCCTAAGAGATAAAAGCTTATCTTGTCATAAACCAGACATGAGTAACGATGTCGGAGCGCCTCGTGCCTGTCTGATCTGCAGAAACGTTATTTGCTGCAGTGGTTTCTAATGGTATTGAAACAAGCTCCGTAGGATCATGCCGGGAGGAGCTGCAGTAGAATTGCGGGAGGAAGCCAAGATGGTCGGAGGAAATACTAGTAAGCACCTTACTCTTGAGGTACTCAGCTTCCCTGAAAATATGTTCTTGTCAGCGTTCCTATTGTTGGATCCTTCCATCCAGTTATGAGACCACATGAGTATGATTTTGCAGGGTAAACCTAAGGGACTCTTTTAGTTTCTCAAATTTCTTGACAAGAGAGCAAGCCAATTATTACTACGCTTATAGGACTGTTTAGACTACTGGCCACTTGGCAACAAATTGGTTTTACTTTCAATGAGTTTTATTTTCCTATTGTTTTTCTTCCTCGTTCATGGATAATATCAAGCTAAAAATACACTAAGAAATTTTTTTTGCATACATTTTTATTCAAAATGAAAATGGTACTTTTTGATGGGAAAGAAACCATAGTTTTCTGCTTGTAGGTAATACTTCTAGTCAAATTATATGTTGTCAGTAGCATTAGCTTTAGGTATACTTCTGTTAGTGAGCCTCACTTCTACCTTTATTATAATTCATGGAGCCTAACTTTAAGGGATAGCGCATGTGTTATTGGCAGACTAGTCCTATTCATATGACATACATCACGCATGGCATATTTCATTGCCTGGATTATATGCAGTCTGTCTGAATGGTGACCCCAAGTAACACATTTACAGTATATCCTTCTGTAGAACACAATGGTTCAGAGCTCTATTTATAAGTTGTTTAGGAGTTAGATGTCCTGTAAATGTTCCTGTCCATAAAAGCAAGAGTTCCCACTTCCAATGTATTAGTGAAATGCACACATTTATTCGCAAATCAGTCTCTGGACTGGTTTTATCAATTCTAAAACCCAGCTGAGTCAATGAAATTTTCTCTCTTCAGCTGGCTTTCAGTCAAGCCCACAATCACTTTGCCTGTGTGCCTTGAATGTTTAATAGGTAAACACTGCAGGGCAATGTTTAACTACAAACAAAAATCTATCGTCACTGCTATGTCGTAAACATGGTAGGGAAATTCCTGTTTAATTTTCTGAAATTGCTTGCTTACAGCACTAAATATGTGGGGTTAAACTGACTTTAAGAAAATGCAAACTGAGAAGCAGTAAGATGCTTTTGGCCCTATGCTGCCTCTGTAGGCTTTGCAGAGATGCTATCAAGCAGTATTTCAGTCATGGCAGGAATGAACTGGAAGTTGCTTGAGAAGAGGTGGTGGGTAGGTAAAAGGTTGCTATAAAACCTTAAACCTCCCCTAAGGTCATATTGCAAGCTGCTTGAAATAACACATGTTAAAAACAAGTAATGCAACTGTGGTGTAAATACAAAAGTGCTGTCTAAATAACAAGACAGGGAGATAAAAAGATAAAACATGAAGTACCTCTGAATGAAGGAGAAGCAATGGCTTCTCCTGCATGACCTTTCCTTCATCCTTACATCCCTTCTGCAGTTTCAAGCCCCAGTCATCTCTCCCATTCCCCCTCTGAACATCCCGTCTTCTCAGTTCCATTCTCTCTTCTTTCTTTTGCGTGATCCTCACTTAACATCTTCGCTGGCTGGAGGCCTCCTTTAATGCTCCCCCAGTTATTTCCCCTCCGTCAGCTTGGTTTTTCATTTGCCACGTGCTACTCCAGCCCTACTTCTGTCTGTAGCTCTTTGATACCTAATTCACCTTATAATCTTTCATTCATTTTAGCATCTTTATTTGTTATTTAGAAATCAGCGGAGCTTTCTCTGTCTTCCCATTCAAACTGCACAGTCACTTGCCCAGCCTGTTCCCAATGAAGCACTGTTTGTTCTCAGATCTTGCTTCCTTTCCTCTTCTTTTCCTAAGCCATACTTTATTCTGTTTGATACTAGTCATTTGCATCCTCTCCTGCTGCGAGTCCTTTGTACGATGTTCATTCCATCAGTTTCTGACTCCTCTGCTGTTTACAACCTCCTTTTCTTGCTCTGCCTGCACTGTTGCTGACTTCTTGACTGAATTAGTTTTCAAAATGCATACTGCTGTTTGGGTTCGGACTGTGTGGCAGAGATCACGTATAAGAGCTAGTATCTCTTTTCTGGAAGCCAGTCTTTCCAGTGCACACTACTCTCAGACCACCCTTTTATCAATACCTGGAGGCCCCCCTCTCCAAGCTGAATCACAACCTCACATCACTGCGCTCAGAAGAGAGGGTTTCTGCACAGAGAGTTGACAATCCAAATACTGACAAAAAAAGGGATCAGCAAAACATCATGGTTCCTGTTTTGCAGTGGTTGAGCTGAGGGTTTAATTCAGACCTTAGACCGATTTGTTAATGGTGGAAATATTCTGCAACTTGGACTGTCATGTCCCTGGTTCTCCTAGAAGCCAAGCCAAGCCTGGGCAGGTGTGGAGATTTTCTCAGGATCTGCCGTAGTTACGCGGCATCACAATTAAGGTGCTGCCGATTTTGATGACTGTTGAATTGCAGACTTTACTGTGAAGTGCAATCAAACAGTAGAAACTGGTTCAAGGGCACTAAAACAGGCTGCTATTATTTCAGCTGTCCAGGAAGCTCTTGTGATTGTATGTAACAATGTGGTCAGTGCCCTTATTGGCAACTGTTTTCAGTTTTTCCAACCTTTTTCTTTTTTCCTTCAGTGAGAAGTAAATCACAAACATTCACAGATATAAACACAAATGTTAATATGTAGTTATTATGTTATGTAGTTAAACAGCAACGTTTCTGGCGTGCAAGTCGGCTCTCTTTAAAGGACTTGATTTTCTGCTCTGTTGCATTGGAAAAGTAAATCCTGTAGAATGGGAATCTTAAAAACGTACCCAGATTCAGCAGTCACTTTCCAGAATCTTGGCCACGTCTTTATATGATGCATGTAACGCTTATTCACTGTAAAAACCTCTTTCTTCCTAAAGCAAATTACCCTTCCACATGAATCCAGGTTTCACCCTAACATCTGTAATGCCCTCAAGGGAGATAAAGCATTAGGCAGTGGATTGTATGAAAGTATATAACCTGGTGTATATGTAAGCTGCTAATAATCCCCAGCCAGAAGTGCAGCCTTTCAAATAGATGCCACAACTGGCAAACTGAACATAATTAGGTAGGGAGTCATAACTCTATAAACAGTCCTTCTCAATCATATCACCACAGTCATTTCTTTTGAGGAGATGTAAAGAACAGAAAGGTTGACAAATATATTTGCTAATTAATATAGCTAAATCAAGAGTAAAACACACAGATGCCTTCCTCCTCCTTTCCTTCCTCCTGACTGCGTAGGAATGGCTTGCTGAGAAATTCACACTTTTTCGTTTGAAAAACATGTTTTTACTGACAAAACAAAGGCAGGCAGATACTAATAACTCTGCAAAATGGTTCTGGATTTTTAGTGAGAAAGTGAAGTCAAGATGGGGAGGTGAGGGAGGTGCTGGGAAAGGCAGGAGGTAGAAGAAATACTGGTTGTGAATTCACTGTCAAACTGGTAATGAATGCAGTAGTGGTAATCAGCTCTGACAGGGAAGATGTATTTCTAACTGGCTTTCCAATCCTCAGTCTTGGTCTTGGCAGGAAGACAGAGAAAAGGCTAGTGAACAATTCTGTAGGTAAAAACCTAACTATTTACAACTATAGTAGAGATGTACAGTGCGGAAGGTGGAAAGGGGCCATTTGAGGCCACACATATAATTGAGAATCCCTGTCTTTAAGCATACATTTGGCTTATTTCTAAACCTATCCTAGCTAGGTTGATTTCTAATAACGCTGTCTTCATTGTCGATATTTTTAAACATTGTTGTCTACTTTGCTGACTCATTTTATTGTAATTTTTCCTTTAAAAATAAGAAGAGATTGGTAATGCCAGATACCTAGCAATTACAAGTTGTTCATCATCATGTTTCAGTGATCTTAATGACACATACATATATAAAAAGTGATATTCTGTTACTAGACTAAAATATTTTAAAATTGGAAATTATTCAGACCAATACTTACAATTTTTAGAACTGGTTTTAAAACATTCTTTAGAGGAATGTGGTATGCGTGAATAAAGACCTTTTGAGTAAGGTAATTGGCCACAAACCAGTGTTTATTCATGCAAACCTTTTTATTCATTAACGTGCTACGGACCAAAGAAAGAAAGAAAAACCAAGGCAGTGTAATACTCATTGGTTTCAAGTTACTTATGTGGTTTTTGTGGGGTACTGTTTTACCCCATTACGCTGTATACTGCCTTTCTAGGTGCTCTGAGCAGTCCTGTTTATTAATGTACTCCTCCTTCAACACGGCTGTGGAGCAGGCTGTACCTAGGCTGCGTACCTCGGCTGCGTCTGTAGTATGTTGGGTAAGAAGCAGCCCCACGGACTGATCGCTCCTCCGATGGCTATCTGCGGTGGTATCTCTTTCTTTATTGACTGTAGAGAGAGGAAAAGATGACTATCCAAATGCCTAAAGCAAGTGACTCAAGCTAGGCGGGGATGAGTCCCTGAATTCCTTCCCTCATAGCAGCACCCTGTTCAATCAATCGGCCAGCAGCCTTGAAAGCTTGTTACAGTGCAAAGCAGAGAACACTTGGATTCCATTTGATTGCTACATCCTTTTACAGTAACTTTTGCTACATAACTTTTATAAGATCTGCTTAGAAGAATAGGCCTATGTCTTACACTATGCAAGTAAGGGGCATTGCAAAACGTGTTAACAACAGCAAGGGAAACCCCTTGCTTCATTCTATAGGTTGAAGGAACTGGGGCAAGGAAACTGTTTTCCTACCTCGGCAGGTCCAGTTCTGTCACTGTTTTTTAGGCTTATTCCTAATAATTCCTAAGGAATTCCTAATTCCTTATTCCTAAGGAAACACCTTATTCCACTATTACTTTAATGCTTGATATTCCACTCCGTATAGGGATGGGATGTTTCCCACCGATGTCAGCGTAGCCAGATCATGTCTGTGGTGAATAAGGATGGAAGAAAGCAGTCCTTTGTATTTTCATATTGATAACAGCCTTATTAGTCATGCATAATTTGGCTCTGTTTTCATGTGAACATCATATTCAAAGATTACTTTATGGGCTCAGTTTAATCTGGACCTAGGATTTTCTGATATCAGGTCTAATTGTCTCGCTGCAGTGTTAGATTTCGTAGGACAGCATTCCAAAGCCAGGGATCCACCAGCAGAAATTTCTGATTTCAGATGCCTGGCTGGCTAATAATTTAAGCTGTTTTTAAGACAGACGACTTCCCTTACAGCTGGAGAACAGCAAGCAAGCTTTTATCAGCAACAAGCTTGCTACAGTTTCTTCTCCATGATACATCAAGGTCAAACATGTGGAGCAGTTGAAGAGGAGAGAGCCCGTTTCAAAGCTCCTTTGTTCATAAGCTTCCATCTCCAAAGCAGTACCATTCCTAAGCTGTGAATAAAGTTAGATTTATGGTTTTTTAAACATAGAAAGGGTATTTCAGCAAATACTCTAGAAAAGCAGAACAGCTATTCAGATTTTAAAGCACTTCTATTCTTTAAAATAATAGTTGTCTTTTCCCCAAAGCTTAGAATTGACAGTATCTCTTTAACATTCCTCTCCAACAAGAAAACACCTCATTCCTACCTGGTTTGTACACATCTGTAGAGGAAGCATCCCCACACAGACTGCTGCATGATACTAGAATTAATGGCCCTGGATAACCAAACTCCTTATGCTCCAAAACAAATACAGCAAAGATTAAAAAACCCCAACAACCAAAAGACACAATTTAAAACATTCCCGGAAACATCCTGGCTCTGCCCTGGAGATTGTAAGCAGGTCCTGGCCAAGACCTCGAATTCACCTATGGAATTATGTAAACAGTCCGGACAGCGGTTCGCTAAATAGACCTTGGATTGTATCCAGCACGTTTCCCATCTGCCGCACCCTGCTCCCACCTGTGCGCACAGCATTTTCAAAGACAGAAGCCACCCCTGCTGCATTTTGTGGGATGCTTGGTTTAAAACTTCCACGCTGAGACCAAGCGGTCGGCTGAGCCTCTCGGGCAAGAAGAACAGCATGTGCCATTGCCAGACCCCAGCCTGAACATCGCGCGTGAGCTCTTCTGCTGGGGCAGGGTCGGGCACGTGCAGAAGACGACTTCAGGGCTAGTTTGAGGAAAAATCTGAGCTAATTTTGGAGGCCTATTGACCTCAGGGTAAGCAAGATCCTACCTGTAGAGCTTAGTGAGCTCCACTGGCCTAAGTCCCTCCTTAGGGCTGTAGGTCCCTTTCTGAGCCTGTCCCTAACAGACCGCTGCAGGTCACACGGGGGAGGTGTAGCACAGCGGGCGATCCATCCCACTGGGTGGTCTCACATCCTAGGCCCATGCAGAGCTGCTGCACCAAACCACTTTTCTTGACTGCAAGCTCTTCTTTCTGGATCTGACAATGCCATTTCAGTTTCCTTCACTGCAGCTACAGCCTATAGGTTTCACAGCTTTCTAAGGCCACTAACAATCGCTATTTTTATCTAAACTGATGATATTTCAGGTCAGCGGAAGTTAACCAAGCGCTTATCAAATTAGCATCTGTGTGTATACACAAAGCCATGGCAGAAGAAAAGAGGTTTATTTTGCATTTCAAAGCACGCTTTTGATCTAGACGAGGGCCTTAATTTAAGGGACATTTTTTCAAGTTATTTTCTTATTTGTAATTAATAATAAAAATTATTTTTTTTTAAACCTGCATGACCATTCATTTTCTGGATTCTTTTTGCTATTTTACATCAGAGTATGACAAGTTTGGTTTCCTGACTCCTTAATCAGCTACATTCACTATCTAGATTTTTTTTCCTTGTTACTGTGATGAACTAAGTTCACCAAACCCGGACTCCTGGTTTGGCTGCAACCTTAATGTCTTCAGGTGCACTGTACAGCTATAAAAGCTCATGCAAATAATCCTCATTGCACTTGCATTTGACTTGGTATAGAGCATGGGAAACAAACTGGAGAATCACATACGTGAGAACGGAGTGATTTATCACATTTAGTATCACATTTAATATCACGTTGTTAAATGATACAGTTTAATTTTTACGCCGTCATTTGCACATGCTAAAAGCAAGCCCCTCTAAGTAACCCTGTAAGTGAAAGCTGAGATGTTTTCTTCAGAATTGCTTTTGGTATTTTCATGTCAAGATAAAAAATAAAGGTTAAAAAAATCGTGCAGTTCCCAGTTAGGTAAAGTCTCAAGTGAACAATAGGTTTCTGCACGTTTATGAAAAAATACTGCTTGATAATGTGTTAAAGTTTTCACAACTATTTCAGTTAACTTCTGGTTCAGTTACATTTAATTGCAGTTAAAGTGGTATGCAAAGGCCAGTTAGCTTAACTACTGAAGTGCTCTCCCTAGGAGTAACTTTGAAGATAAATGCTGGAAAAATAACCAGGGCATCCATATATGATTAATAACTTATCTGCACCGGTCCAGTAAATGAAACAGTGAATTTTGTCTAGTCGTAAAAAGCATACAATACAAGTTTTGTTTTGCCCATTTTTTCCTTCAGCGCTGCAGCACGTTGAGCGTTGCAAGCGCCTCACAGAACATTTCCAGGGAATAAATTCAATCGTCTAATAAAGAGCAGTAAACAGTCGCAGTGAAAAAAAAGAAAAAGTGTTTGTTGGTATAACCAGTGGTAAGTACCCAGGAATTTGTGGTTTGTAATGCATGTTCATAATCTGGCTTTGTTGATTTTGCAGCGATGACAGAGATACAGGTGGTTTGGCCTAGTTTCTGCTAGTTATTCAAATAGCTGCAGGAACGAAAACAAAGCCAAGGGACAAAACATTATAAAAATGGATTAATTAATTTTTCTTAATAATTGCATCTGTGAGGTCAACTCGTGCTGAAGAGGGAATGTGGAAGCAGGAGAAAAGTTCTGACTTTGCAGCCAGACTAACTGAAAATAAGATCGGGCCCGATCCTTAAGCAGGGAGAGGGACACGACTCCGAGGCCTAAATGCCCTGAACTGCTTATCTGGAAGGGCAGGCTTTTATTGCCTCTCCGATCTTACTACATGGGATGTTTCTACCAATGATGGAAGTTTGTTAGGTTTATTTGCAGGTCAGCTCTGTAAATGCTTCAAGGAAAAAAAAAAAGTAGTAAAAATGCTTATCATGGAGTTACTAAACAGCACTTACATCTCCACTCGTAAAGTATACATGCTCTCTTTCTGATTTAAAGGTTCTAGAAATGAACAAACCACCTCTCTCTATCACGCCCCTTCCCTGATTTTATCCCATTCCTAACTGTGAGTCTCACCACTTCCTTTCTCCTGCAAGGAAAAAAAGAGTCAAGTACACAATTGTGGCAGTTGGCTAAGATGACCACAGCCCCCTCACCCAGCCTTGTCTCCACCTGGTGCCTCTTCATCGCTTCCTGTCAATCTGTACACTGCTGCTACCACCGCTCCACATCTGGAGGCAGATGGTATTTTCCTTATAAAATAAGCCTTCCTTTTTCTTGCTGTAGATAAGGCAGCAATACTCATTTCTGCTGCTTCCAGACCTAAGGTCCAGAGCAGGAGGAGAACGCATGTATTCTGCTAGCCTAACTTCTATAAAACAGCCTGTATAGCACTACTATGCACAAACAGAAAAGCTTAGATCTGTTTTTATGAAAAATAAAACGCACTCAAAAAGCCTCATATTCCACTTTAATTCATGAGTCAAAAAGAAAAGAAATGCAAGGAAAGAAAAGGAGTCAGTCAGGCTTGATTTCTTGCCCACATATAAGCATCTGCCATGATACAAAATGCCCTCAGGTACCTCTCCTAGAACCCAGCTGCTGGTCCCGAACGTCTTTGATCTCCTATAGGGCCTCACCCACATCTGCCAGCCCCATGCGTAGGTCTTAGAAACCCTAAGACCCAAACCAGCAGAAGACAAATGGAGGCAAGTGGGGGATGAGTTTCAAAACGTTGCTCCAAGTCAGATTATTAACCTAAGAACATCTCAGGATATCTCAGACCACACTGGATGCCTATGTGAGTAACTGAATCAAATTCAGCAGGCTTAGAGGAATTTACACTTTAAAAATATCTGGTGACATTTTAATAGAGTTCCTCACAGAGCTGTGGAAGGGAAAAAGATACAGAGGCTTTCATAATACAATAGCACGTAAAAAGGATGACATTTAACAAAAAACAAAAAAAAAGAAAAGTATTTCTTTTTGGTTTGAAAGATTCCGTTCAGGGGAAATGAAAAAGGATGTACAACCATGTGTTTTCAGGACTGTCAGAAGTGGTGGTTACATAGTATTCAGCCACTTCTGTATTTGCAGAGAACTAAAAAGAGGTAGAATTAATCAGAAATGTAGTGAATAAGATACATAATTGGTAAAAACATCCAATTCTATTTCAACAACACTGCAGCCTTAAAAGCATCAAAGTGGACACCAGACCCACATCTGTCTGAGCTAAAAAAAGGGGAAAAAAAGTTAGTAGAAGTCTGGGTGACTGCCGCTCAGCCCTCATGAATGCTGTGGCTTCTCCCAGCTTACCATCGTAAGATTAGAATCAAGCCTTAAACTGTATTTCATTGGGTAGTTCACATCAAAAGCTCATAAAGCACATATAAAGCTCGTAAGATTTAAATAAGCGAGTTCAATGCATACAGATCTACTAAAGATGTTTAGGAATGCTTCTGCTCGGCGATTCCAACTGGGATGATCCGAGGAAGAATTATATTAAGCCTTCTTTATAAAGTCACCAGCAGTAAGACTCATAGATACGGTATTTCTTTTTAAATCTTATTCTGAAATTATATTAGTGATTACGGCAACATTCCTCAAGATGACATTAAGACGTCACTGATTTTATTCCAGACTACAGAACATACATAATCAGAATAAGGGATAACATTTTCAAAATCAACTGAAAAACCTCAGGACCCTCCTAGAAGCTCAAATGCTTCAGAAAAAATAAACTGTTGTCTCTACCTTTAACATGGGTGAGAAAAAGAGGAAAAAAAAAGCCGTCTCCTCAGGCAAGCATTCAGAAAATTGCATAGCGACCTATCTAGGAAATCCTACCAATGTGTGCGATCTGTGCTTTGTGCCTATTTCTCACGGTAACCTTTTATCTGGGAACAAAGCCACGCTTGCTGAAACAGCTCTGCTCCTGTCAAGTAACAGCTCGTCCAATAAGCAACAAAGGACAGTTTAGTTCTCAGTACAAATAACCCGGCTAACTCTAGATGCGCTTGCTCAAGAAAGGGAGCAGTAAAGCTTCATTCTCAAATAAAGCTAAAGCACCTGGTTACAGCACGCTAACGCAGCCCCAGATAGCATCTGGCTACCCAAGTCAACTTGTTCAGAACGAGCCAGCTCTGGCCTGGCCCGTGTACACAAATCAGAGGTGGTGACGCACAACATCTTCTTAATGTCCTCGAAGATCTGACTTTTTAAGTTCTCCACATAGGACTGGCCTTAACACCCAGAGAGGTGGTTTCACTTACCTCGACTGCGTCACATATTTCACTACAAACCAAGCTAACAGAAGTCCGTAACTCCGGAAGAGAAGAATTACACTGGAACTAAGCCCAGAGAAAGGGATGTGCTCCTATAAGGCAGTCACTGTGTACCTTGGTCACATCAAAACGAAGCCAGCTTTGCTCCGGAACAAGGTGTAGGTGTTTGTCTGGATGTACTTTTATTATAACTCAAACTATTACTGTGATAAGCTGGTAAATAAGGGAAAGTAAAGTGATAGTTACTATTAAGTTTAGGAGGTGGTCAGATACTGAAAAGGACTGTGGTACCTTGTCAGTACCCAGAGAGAGAATATAAATTACACAGGAAGGGTATGAGAATATATGAGAGAATATGGTAATTGCCACAAATAGGGAATTATGTCACTCTTACCTTATTTTTACAAACAGATTTAAGCACATTAACAATCAAACAATGAATTTATTTGCAGGATACATTTATCATACACAGAAAACAATACTTATTGTTTGGTTGATTAAATAGAGAAAAAAAGCAAAACAAACCCACAATACATTATTCAAAGTGTTCCATATATTTGTTAGCTGAATTCTGCAAAATGAAGCTTTCTTTTTTTTCTTTTTTTTTAAAAACATGATCGTGAACAATGCATAGTGGGAACAAAGGGTCTAGAAATCTAACATTCCACGGCTGTGAGTCAGTGTGAAAAATAAGGCTATGTAGAGGAAAAAAAACCCACAGCGAATTTCAAAACAATACATATTCCATTGACAGGCTTCAGATAAGATCATCTGAGCATATGAAATCTAAAAGCAAAGTTACATAAGGAAAAGAGGAGTTTAAAATATTAACAAACAACTTGGGAAGGAAGAAACTAGGTTTCTCCAGCGATGGCTTGGAAATAGCCTCCAAAGGTTCAAACTAGTATCAAGTGAAGGTCAATTACACCATGCTGCTGCAAAAACCAACCCGAGATGAACATGTAGAGGTGAGAAATACCCCAGTCCATTTCACTAAAGAAGCTACAACTACCCATACCACCTACTCAGCACATGGAATGACAAAGTGTAAAAAAGAAAAGAAAAAGTTTGATCACCCGTCCTGGAGTGATTCAGTGAAGGGCTGGAAAACATATCTGCACGCTCTGAAGTGTGAATTACAAGTTCTTTTCACGTTTCACGCCAGCGTAAATGGAATGAATGGAATTGCAGCGTCATATCCTGCTCTTTGTTCCTGCCCTTTCACACTGGCTCAGCAGTGTGAAGGTTTCATAAAGCTGCCATAAACTGAGGTTCTTCACTGCCCTTGGTCGCTGCCATCTGCTCTTCACATGATCGTAGTGCATGAGTCCAAGGAACAAGAAAGAAAGAGTCGCAGAGCTGCCGTTTCCTGGCAGTCCCTAGTACAATGCTTCCCAAATGCTGCATTAATACAGGATACGTACCCCAGATAACTCAGCCACATTAAATAACTAACCTATATATAGTGTTACATGAAATTCAGGATAAAGAGGCTATAAAATAACTGCTAATATTGGATCTTACCTGAGTTAGATTCAGCTTCCTTACTCACAAGGTCACAAGAACAAAGCTGAGGCAAGACTGGTTGTGGGAATTGGTCTGAATGCAGGTGTACAGAACACACATTTTAGAAGTAACTGTTGTTTTCCAGAGTTTAAATCACAACTTTTAAAAACAATTAAATACAGACTAGGGTACATAAACCTGTATAATCCTTCTTCATCTGTCATAAATTATATCCAGATACAAATTCAGATCTTTCAGATAGAAGACACACAGAATTTATTTTAAAAATTATTTGCTACAGGTCACCCTTCGCCATCGTGTAATATGTACGGGAAACTATTGGGAAAACTTGGACTGTTGATGTTCTGAACTGAACAAAAATATATCCTTATTTCAAGAAAGCTGAAACAGCCTGACTGCCATGGGGAGGTCTGTCCTGAAAACATTATTTCTTCAGTATACTCTACACAGTCTCACTTGTCCCAGTTATCATTCGGAACAGCACAAATAGCAGCATTTAGACAGCGATGGACTCTAAAGGTTGATCTCTTTTAGTCGCCCTGAAAAATCTGTGTTTACCATGCTTGTAGCTGAGGCCTCACAGAAAGCAAGAAACATATTTTAAACATCAGCTGAACAACACTTATGCAGCTGTGGTTACATTATGTCCATCGCTTGCCTTCTGTTAATAAAGAAGTTAGATCAGTTATGGGAGAAAAACATAGTTGCAATTTTAAAATCCAGAGAAAGCCATGGAATTCAGAGAGAGAAAGAAAAAGAAAAAAAAGCCTACACTGCAGAGTGTGGAGTACTGCTGGAAGTCATCCCAAAAAAAGCAGCAATACAGACTGTGGCTGTGTATGTATCTGTTATATGTATGTATACATGTATACACACACACACAAATGTAGAATCATCATCACTGAAAAATATAACTGTCAATACAGTTGGTTGTTTCATTCTAAATAAAAAGGATGAGTTTTTCCACTGTGGCTCATAAATTTGGGCTGAGTAGTCTGCAAGTTTGTCTAGACTTTTTCTAGTGAAGTCTCTTCCATTTAACTTGTACGGAAGCAAGCTGGTTTTAATTTCCTAAGTCAGCAAAGAGCGTGTAACTTCCCACATGCTAAGAAGGTAGCCATTTTCATGTCACACCATGCATTATCAGACCATGCCACGGAAGTCTTTGCCGATATTAAAAAAATCCTCATAAAAACCAAATCAGAACAGCAACTGATTACAATTATGGAATTCTTCTGGCAATTTTCAAGTAAAAGCTACATATAACACTTCCCAATGTTAGACATTACTTCTTCCATCTGATACAGATTTAAAATGCATAGTATATACATAAATACTAGTATCTATCCAATCTTCAAGAGTGTTCGGTTTTACACTCCAGTCAATGTGCCCTACCATTATATTGACGGATTCTGTATTAAAGAATACGTTACATTCTGAGGGACTAATGAGAATGAGAAGTAGAAAGATTTCATTTTAAGGAAAGGCTTCCTTTCAATTTTTACAGGAACAGAAATAGAGGAAACATCGCAAATACTCCAGAGTAAAAATCCAACACACAAACAACATTCTGTGTCCTCTCTTGCTAAACAGACAAACAAAACCACAGCAAAACCCCTCCCAATAACTGTATGTACGGCAATTGCTTATCAGAATGTAATCCGTATGTTAGGATTATAGGAGAATGAAATGGATCCACTAAGCAACTTCTGCTGCAGAGAGTGGTCCTACCTACCTATCACCTTTGTCCACAGGTAATCTAAGACGTGCTGGGTCACCATTCATACCCAGTTTGCTTAAAGTCTTGACTCAAAGCACCCGTACGTAACTAAATCGACCCTTATTCAGTAGAATTCCAGCACATGGAGAAATGGACCCATGAATTATTTTTAAACGCTTCTAGCACTGTCTCTCCCATGGAAGATAACCAGGGTCTTTACAGTGTACTAGCGTGTCTGTTTTGCTACAGCCATGACCAATGTCTTCGCCACCCTCTTTTTGATTATGAGGTCAAACACAGACTGAAGTTCTACTTAGTGTAACTGTGGCTTTCAGTGATTGCGTAAAGTAAAATAAACTGGATTTAGTTTCCTTCAACAAAACATCACGTTTTGGTAGCACATCAAATAACCAGGAACAACCTGCCAGCCTCATTATAGCAGATGCAACTTGTGTATGTTAATTCAGAAACTTTGTTTTTTTAAATCTCTTGCCTACATCTCCAGGAGGGGCACTATGCTAAAAGATTGTCCCAAGCAGCTGTAGTCAACATGAATATATAAAGTATCAAACTTGAAATGTTTTTCACAGAGTACTTTTGAAATCACCATAAATGCATTTGTTGTTGCTTTAGATAGTAAGACAGAACTGCAACTCTGATACATAAATAGTAGCCGTTTTGGAAAGTAAATACCCTGTCTTACTAAATTGCATTAAAACCCCTAAGTGCCAATTAATTTTGTGCACTGTAGATCGGACAAGACACAGAGACAGAGGAAAGTGGCACAGAGTCGCTGAAAGGAAGAGCTCGGATTAGTTGGCAGCCACTTAGGTGAGCGAGCAGGCTTCTGGAGCACAGCTTCAGAGCCAGGTTTTGTGCAAGAACCAGGCTGCACCTATCCCTCCTGTCCACGGATGGATGGCAGAGTGGCCCATCAGAACTCCTACCCTGAAACCTCTATACATTTCCAGAAGGGATGATGAGTTAGACTTTCAGGGTGTCTCCTGAAGAAAGAGAAGCACGCTGCTAGCTTCTGATAGTTTGGTTTTCCTTTCTTGCACTTTGTGTGACTTTTAACAGTCCCCAAAGGGACCGACTCACGCTGGATTGACTGGGAGATTTACTGTCTTACCGGGATCTGTGCCAACGTGCCTGGGTTGAAACGACTGAAAATGAGAGGCACGGGCCTGCCATGCCACAGAGGTGAACTTCAAGAGGCACACCCAGCCTGTGACAGCACTGGAGAGGTAAGTAAACTAACACAACAACAAACAAACAAACAAACGTGCTCTCTCATTACTGCTTGAATCATCTTAAGAAAAGAATACATCTTAAGTACGTGTGAAGGCTACTGTGCAAAAATACAGTAACACATCGGTGAGCACATCAGTTACAAATCCATGCAGTAGCACCAGGAATTGGGCTCAACCCCGCTTTTAAAATTACCTGGGCTTTTACCTCTAGTGCCAAGAGAATCTATGTTAGCTGGTCGTGAATGCTTCAGTCCTCCCTGCAGGCCAGTATCTGTGAGCTTAGCTTCCACTTCAGTTCCTGATGGAAAGGCCATTTCTGTAAAGGAACTCTGAGCTGCAGCAGCTCCTATGGGGAGCGCTGTACGAGCCAGAAGTTGCAGGGTATTTTTCAAAATTTTCCTATTTCAAATATTTAGGCTTCCAAACTAGAGCTTTTTTTTTTTTTTTAAATATCAGTCTATATCGAGGCAAGGCTCTGACTGAACCTGATTTATATAAACTAGGCAATATATCACAGGAGGGCATGACAGTCAATATATAATCCTATTGGGTACAAAATATTACAGACTTAAAGAGCTTCAAAGTACGTGAGACATACTTCAGTCAGCAAAACACTGACTGTTCTTCCACTGTTCATTTAAGAACAAGGATATGGTCTGTATTCATTTCAGAAAGCAAAGTCAAATGTTTAAATAGTTCAATTCACAATCATATTCTTCCTCTAAACAATTCTGATCCAAGACCAGCTTCAGCTAAACATCTTTGTTAGCTATCTTTGAACAGCATGAATCCTAGCAAAGGAAAACAACACTTTGAAAGACAGAAAACCATCAGTGAGTTACTGTACATATTACATGCATAGCATCAGAAGATAGACGCCATAAAAACAACAGGTTTCACTTTTAACTGTAAACAGGTATAGTACAGTATTATTTTCTGAGTAAAACAACACAAACATTACTTATCACTTAGGAATAATTGTGCACAGCATACTTCAGCGCTCAGAAACTAAATTTCAGTTATCTTGTAGCTATTGCTGACAAATATTGCCTTTAAAAAATCTTCAGCTGCGTATGATAACATACAACTGAATGTGTAAGAAACACAGACATGTGGGCTTTGTTATCCTCCCACATGCCTCATTCTTAACAGATGTTGGCACTTCTCATCTACATCCTGAGGACAACATGCTTCCAGTCATTTTAGCCAGCTGAAAAGGAAAGATACTAAGCCATATGGCCTCTCTCTCCTCATTAACACATGGTAAGCATTTACTTAGCTTTTCACCATTTTCAGATCAGACTTTAGGGCTTCTTAGAGTCCAGTTTGGTAGAATACCAGATTAAAAAAAACAAAACAAGATAGTCAAGACTATGCCGACTGAGAAATGATCAGAGCCCACACAGATTTTCTGACAATTATTCAAATTATAAAATAAAACCAAAGTGGTTTTTTCTCCCACTTTACGAACGTTTGAGGCCAAATAATTCCCTTATTTTGAGATCTAAATTAATGAAGTCTTAGGCTTCTTCCTGTGAAACTTTACAATGCAATTTCTCCAAGATTAGTACAGTGCTTAAAGAGTATATAAAAAGGTTCCTAATTCTTTCTGTTAGATTTCCCTTGACCACAGGCACAACGTTGTACAGTTTTAAATTAAGACAGCAGCCACCAGTGATTGTTCTTTCAGTGTCATTTTAAGGGAATTATTTCAATCCCAGTACTGAACAAGTTTTAAAATGCAATGGATTCATTATTTCTGTGTACTTTCAGAACTGATGGAAGCGTATCCAATGTTCTATCGTGCTGTCACCATCCAAAGTCCCAGTGCAACATTGGCAGCCAAAAGTGCACTACCAGCAAGCAAAATTAAAAAGCCAACAAGCTCTCTGTTTTGTTTTTCTACAATCAGGGAGCTCAGAGTGGCTTCCAGGAATGAATTTAATATCCACTGGCCATCCAAAGCAAAGCAGGGTACAGCATTGATAACTGCCAGTGCTCCTGACAGTGAAATTAGGTACCTGGTTGACATTAGTTAAGGCTCATGAATAATATCCAAGAAAATGTAAAAAAAAAATTTAATACAAAACATATTTTTTATTTCTAGTGTGCAGAGAGAAACATATGAGGGTTAATTTTTTTAGCTGCCATTGTGTTTCACAGAAATGATATGAGTACAATGAGTTTCACACCATAACATACCAGCTCAGAGAACTGCCTTTAAAGATTCATTTGTTTTTAAGCACTAGGTTTGGATACTTAAACAACCTGCACTCTTCAAAACTCAGATGAAAGCAGGAGACAGCAAAACCACACTTAATACCGCCCATCTTCCTCCCTTGCTTTGTGTGGTTTTGGAGGAAGGTTATAGCTCTGACACCATGCCTGAAGTAAGAAGGTATTCTAGACCTATGACCTAAGTATGAAATAATGATTAGGAGTATTTTCCAAAACACTCCCTCGCTGGAGTAAGTAAATGGCTAGAATATAATTGGAAATCTGGCCTCTCTCTCCTACTTACCTGTTAGCCAGAAAAGTTGAGTGGATTTCTGTACGTGCATGTCAGAATGAGGCAAGGGTAGATAATTTTTATTGCTGGTAAAGGCTTGCTAAGTGTAATACCTACCTCCATCCCATAATGGCCGGACAAGAAGACATATGACTCAGAAAGCAGCTGGGTCAGCGTGAACCTTGGTGTGTTCCCAGAAAAGGGGAGCTTATGTAGCATCTTTACTCTAGTTTTATGGACTACACTGAACGACACTGTTTAATTATTCTATAGCCACGCATAAACATTTCAGTTCCTAAGGCTAAGGGTTCTCAGATTAGCCATATTCAAGCCTACTAACCTTCGTGTATGTGTATATATATCATCTCGTTCATTAATAAGCATGTTTTAACTGAATTGTCATCCTGCTTTTTGAATAGGCTAAGTTTTCTTTTTTGTTGAAGGAAAAAAGAAACAACCACCATACCCTGTTATTTAGTTAAGTATAATGACTCAAAAATGATAAAACTCTGACATACCAAAGCTAGCAATAACATCTCATTTGTCCTGCCGTAAATTCAAGCTTATTTTGACTTCTTCATCAGAGCTGTTAAGACTCGGCCTCCTCGAGAAAGAGTTAAAAAAAGCACTGACCAAAAATATCCTGCTAAGCACAAGAAAGTGAGAGATTTCATTCTGAGCTTGGCACATGGACAATAATCAATGCAGAGATGGGATAAAGATGTCAAAACTCTACAGAAATGTTTCAGAGCATCCTGTCTAAAATGATATCCAACTGAAATTTTGCTGGGTCACCAAATTCTAAATAGTTCCATTCTTGCCTTGAAAGAACAAACATACTTCAAAGGATACTTGCAAAATGTCTCTATCACCACAGGCAGATCGATGCTTAGAAAGTTTTGTCGTGGTACAAAACTGCTGAGACTTACTGAAATGAAAATATAAAGATACACAAAACATGAACAGTCATTCCAGGATTACAACATTATGAATTTTAGATTATAATTTTGCAGAAAAATCAGGTCTGAAATGACGTTTCTTCAAGCATGAATAACCAATCTAAATATGGTTTTGCTTGGTTTTTGTTTTTAAGAGTGCAGCCATTAAAGAAAACTTAAACATGGTCTCAGTCATAGTAAAGTCACTCCACAAAATACAGTTAGCATGATCTCAGTAAAAGTAGATCTAAGATACATATTTTCAGAGGCAACTGGACATCTGTAGTCATAAAGACCACATTGTGTAATTTAAGTCCTTTTCAAAGAAAAACATATAAAAAGAGATTATAGTTACCAGACTTTTTCAACATATGCAGTCCGCATGTATACATTCATACTGTGGGTGCACACGTGTACTTTCTCTGAAGACCAGAAAATTCCTCTCTTGCAGTACCTGCAGAAGATCCCCCTGACCTGAGGCTGAGCTCATGGTGTACAGGATCGGAGCAGATAGGGAGCAGAGTTCTGGAGTCACTCTGAGACAGCAAAGGCTAGGAGATGATGCACAGCTGCATTACACACCTTAACACCAGTTAGCCAGTACATAAGTAGCTTCTTTTTCTGTCTTCAGATGATACTGTAAGTGACTCCAAGATGTAACTTAGTGCAACTTAAAAACCTGGGAGGTGGGACTCAGCATCCTTCCTATAAATAGTGACTGGAAAATTGCAGTGTCAAGCACCACATGACCTTGAAACACTTCTTCAGTACTGTAACTTCTTCGAAGGTGTACATGAAGCTTCAGCTGACTGCATGTCAGATGTTTATGAGAGCCTCCTCAAAGAAAACTGAGGTAGCTTGAGACCTCCCAGAGTGCACTCTGTTAGTAGAGGGATGCTCCATCTGGGTTGTCTCATAAAATGTCTTGACGCAGTCTTTCAAAGTAAACAGCAGTTTCAGTCTGCCAGCCTCAGGGACCGTTGGAAAGCCTTGGTTCTGTGACAGCTGGAAGAAAGACACCTTTCCTATTAGAAGGCTCCACTGATAGTATAGCGGAGTCTTATCCCCAGAAGGAGGAGGTTTAGGTAAATTAAGGCAGAATTAGAAAATCACCTTAAGAATGAGCTTGCACAGTATCAACAGCAGTCACTCTGGCCCTCAAGAACAACTTTGGACGTGAGTTGAGGCCAGCCACAATGGCCTGAATTTTCCCTACCAACCTGGGAAAAGTTATAACCCTAAGAAATACCATCTCCACAGAGATGTGTGAAAGCAAGAGTTCAAATCCCACTCAGTACAAACATCCCTTGGGAAAGGAACAATTTAACCCACCCTTGGAGAAATTTTAAAACCATAGGCTAAGAGAACACTGGGAACCTTACAGCACTAGTACATAACATACCAAAAGTGCTGCTAAGTATACCTTAGTTAAGAGCGAGATCAGTTTTCTTCAAGTTCAATAAACAATTCAAGGACACCGGAACAAAGACAAGGGGAAAGTAGTTCCAAAGGCACGTGAGGCAGAGAACTGGTCCACTCAGTCACATAAACACATTTTTTTCTGTTAATAGAGGCCCTTCTGATCAGTCAGAAGCGATAATTAGTCCAACCAGCAAGCATACCATGGGATGGAGAGATTTGGATAGCAAGGAGTCCCAAAAAAAGAATGGGTTTAGCGTGACAACAAGCAGAGAACTTCCCAATACCAAAACTGCCACAGATGTGCCAAGACAGCTTGAAAATCATGTTCTCTCTTACCTTAGCTTAAGAAAGACCTTTGATTTAGGGGAACTGAGGGAAAATAAGTCTGTTGGATTCCTGAGTGAAGAACATAACAGACAGAAATCCTGGACACCACCCAGCTCAGAAAGTCAGAGGCATCCAAGTCAAGTGATACACAAAGCAAACAACTCATCGAGCTGAAGGCTGGTATCAGGACATCTGATCAGACCTCTTGTTCATGAGCCAAAATAGCAAAATGGCTGAGGCAGCCAGTGTATTCAAAGGTTTCAAAAGACACACACTGCAGTATACTGTAATTTCAAAGCTTGACTGCCTCTTGACAAACACCTAATGACCACTAACAAGTCACCATCCTGAATCTGAAGTTGTGCCTACATTGAGAATGGATCACTAATCTCCTTCCCTCTTTGTTACAACAAACTGTCCGTTGTCGTCCCTGACAGCCACTAGACATGGATCTAAACTCCAAACCTTGCTGCTGAAGCAATCTCCAAAACACAAAGAAACTCTTCAGGGAGTTGCTGGACTGAGCTCTAGACACTGTAATATGAGGCAATGAATTTAATGGCTGTAATGGATCAAACCTAACGGCAGCAGGCAAATCTGTCCTTCAAAGAATAACAGAAGAATTACAGAAATTATGTTCTCCAGGCTTCTCTTCAAAAGACACTGCTGGGAAGAGGTGAACAGCAATGAGGCTGGGTGAGAGAAAACAGTCATTGTTTTCCCACTCTAATTAAGCAATTCTTTGACCTGGAATTAACATTTCTTTTGTTGGCTAATGCTAGATGGTGTTGGCAAATATTGCGAAGAATGCACAATGGACACAATTTTAATTAGAAGTGATTTGCAGACTAGGTTGACCAAAGAGCTTTTCAAAACCTCTTCATGGGGGCAAGGCCATGTATGCTATAGAGGAGAGGGACAGTACAGCATGAGGTATTTCTGTGTGGTCTCCAGAAGACCTATACATGTAACCCTTTAAATATGGATTGAAAGCAAAGAATGATCATCCTCAGCAATAAGGGGAATCAAGCATGGAAATACTGAGAAACCAGACTGTACCAGATAGACTTTCATCAGGGATTATGGCTGTTGTTGCCCAAAAAACTCTCCAAAGCCAGGAGGTGGCTTTTTTTTTTTTGAAGATTTGGATACAACAGGAGCAGGAGACTGGTCCAGTTTGGGGAAACTATCTTCTAGGTAAGTTCCATCTTCTTTTCATGAAGGAAATCTTGCAGTTTTTGATCCCTGATGGGCGATGCAGATACAGTAACATTCAGGGATATGATCTTCCCTCAAGCAGTGTGAGTTCCAAATGTGAATGTTAGTCACCAGATTCTTCCCAACCAACAAGGGCCAGAGAAGGAAGCCAAGATTTTGCAATACCAGAAATGACATGAAGGAATAAAAAACCCCATACAAAATAAAGAAGAAACACTGCAAAGTTGCATGGCAATAATGACAGGGCCCTCCATTTCAAACCTACATACCATCTGTCCAACACAGGGAGAGCCTCTAGAGCATAACTGGCCTGCAATAAGGAAAGTCTAAAAGTCTTGAGTAATACCACACGAATTAAACCCACAGTATGAATTTATATTGGATTATATTAGATACTTTTTACAGAGAGAATGCTAATTAAAAGGATTAATCGATGTGTCCATCCTAAACAACATGCATTCCTAATCATTCCTTCTGTTTTAGTTTTGGCCAAATCTCCAGCACTGTAAGTTCATTTAGGATTATGATTCTTTACAGTTTTTTTTTTATACTGGAAACAAGCTATATATAGCATCCATATCAACAAAAAATATTTTTGCTAGGATGTTTCACTTTGAGGAAACAGAAACATTTTACAGAAGTAAGCTGTATAGCCTATTTCTTGTAAGTAGCCAATAAGGATACAAATCTTCAAAAATATTGTATCTGAAAGCTAGCTTCAAATGAAAATATGAAATAATTACTGCTTCTCCATAAATCAGGACTATCGTGACAACAATACAAGCCTAAGTAAAAAATAATACATGCATAATCTTAGAATCTTTTTCAAACATTACTTTAGTGACATTTCTAGAGAAAGTAAAGTCATAGTACACACTAGTGCAACTCCCATATCAGGTTGTGTGTTAAATGTAGCACCACTCTAAAAAGTAATGTGTCCTGCAGGCAGAAAGATCACGCTAAGGAATAAGGCATTTCACTAAAATGTATTCCTATTTCAAGATTCACACAGTAGAGGAAGAAATTATTTTCCTTTCTTAACTGTAAAAAAATGGTTACCACATTCTGATCAGTCACATTTGGAAAAAAAAATCAAACCTGTTGGCCCCAAGCCAGTATTGTGCAGTGCAAAGTTAAGTCTGAAATATTTAGAAGTTGTTTCATTGGAATGCATGGAACTCTGCGATGGTACAGTAGACTACCTGCTGCCCAAGCCAGGATCCTATAATTTTAGCTCTGGTGTTTTTCCAAGGGGAACATAGAGCATAGGTTGCATTTGCAGCAAAGTTTGTAATAAAGTCAAGCTTTTAGCTTTCAAATTAACACATTCAGTGTGCAATTCCCAAGGTACAGTAAATCATTTCAGAATTGTGATACACAATTCTGTAAATACACTGTAAATTGTATGTTCACACAGTAACTTCTTAAAGTAGAACTACCTCTTTAGATGCAATAACATTCTTTTCTGACTTCTGAAAGACTGGCAGGTTCGATTGTTTTGCAGAATTACTGTTCAGTAGGAAACACTGACTAAAACTCCATTGCTCCAACATATTGGAAAAGAGAACAATATCAATTGTTCTAGAGTACCTACAGTTCTATTGTTAGAGACCAAGAAAGGGAACTTAAAATAATTATCAAACTCTATTCTTAAAATTTATTGCTGTATTTGGCATAGATGTCATCAAATATAGAACTGTGTGTCGATATCGCACAGGTGAACGATGTTTTCCTCCTAAATGGCAAGAGGGCAGAAATAACAAGTGAAGATATCATATTTTGGGCTTAAATGGGGGTATAGTGTAAGCAAGTAGAAACCAATAATTTGTCACGGAGTATCAAAATATAACCAGCACAGAAAGATAAAGACTGACAGATTAACTAAAAATATGTTTATGCAAGAATGCTAATGGATTTACACTACCAGATTTCATCACTCTTTCTAAAGCTCTTTTGTACTTAATTCCAGTGCTTATTCAGAAAAGTACAATGCCTAGCTAAGGAGGTACTTCAAGATGTCTGAAGTAAAATCTCCCCCGGCGAGATATAGCTGTCTGTGAGGAACAGACAGGTTCCTCACAGGAAGGGACAGTAGTTTAACACTTCATATCTTTTTTAAGCCCATCAGAAGCTAATTTTCACCATGTCACTCAAGCTACTAAGTAGGGATGTTGATGAGTTTGTTCATTCTTTCCATACTTGCTCCAAGAGCAGAATTACTTTTTACGTGTATACCTGGCTTAAGGATACAAGCTTGCCTAAAGAAGAGCCATAGTCCATTTCAAAGTAAGGAACTAAACTGTTATATGTTATTTAATGTAGGGCACTCAAATAAAAAAATAATCAGGAAAAAACTATGTTGTGATTGTACTTGTGGCTCAGTAGTCATGGGAATCTGTCACAGATACTTGGATATTAGGTGTGATTTAAGCAGTCATGCTAATATTCCAGGCAAGGTGTTAGAGCAAGGTGCCCTACAGATTTTACAACAGCATTCTGAGAAGTTTACGTGTTAGGAAAATGCCAGTGCCTGGTTCCCATGGCTAACCTGAGTGAGATCTGTTATAGAAATAGCCCTTTCATACTTTTCTGAAAAAACAGCCATCTCATATCACATATGGTTTCTATTACCTTCGTAACTCATTGCACTGTGCACATTTCATTTTAGGCCTGAGTAGTCCATGTCTCTCCACTGGCTGTAACAAGAAATGGATTCTGCATTAAACAAGTTAACTGACAAGCACTCCAAGACCTTGTTCAAGCCGCCAGGCAAAGTAAACTGTATTAGAAATCTTTTTTGTTAAACTGTTTTAATAAATAATACCAACCTGTGTACTGAAGATGCATGGGGTGTCCTACGTACAGCATGTCAATATGGGGTGGATGTTTTACCCTGATTAGCCTTGTCTGGTTCTCTAAAGAAGGAGTCACACAAAAGCTTGGAACAAAGTCCTTCTGGCAGTCCATGTTGGTTTGACAAACTCTGCTGGCCTCAATAACTTTTCGTGCTGGCAGACAGGCATACTGCAAAGGGCATTTAAAATTATTATCAAATTTAAAGGTATTTTCCAACGATCAGAATAAAGATCCTTTTTAAAGCAAAGGAAGCGCCTCACTGATATACTACCAGCCCATGCAGAGCTGAAATCTGATTTTTTGGGTTTTTTTGTCAAATCCTGCAGAATGTCTACCTGATACATATTCAACCTGTCATTCCATTTTTGGTGGAACGTGGAAGAGAGGGTTTGCACATGTACCAAAATAAAAGTTAACTGTTTTTAAAAACGTACACACACGCACAACAAAAAATCAAGGCATCTAAACATAAGTCAGTGATTTCTAATGAACAGAGCCTGCATCAACATACTAGCGACTTACCTGTTTAAGAAGTTTTACTCTTTATTGACCTAAAACCTCATTTGGCTGAACAAAACCTTATGTTCAGCAAACAAACCAACAAACCTACTGGCTGTGTGGTAGCTAAGAAACCATTCTCAACTAAGATGAACACAGGACTTAATGCAGTGCTGTGTCCCAAGTCCTACCTATAACACTCTCTCACTCTGCAGTCTAAAAGACCAGATCTTTCTTGCTCCCCACAGGCCAAAGAGAGTACAGCAGAAAGGAACAGGAAATTCTTTTTTCCCCTCATGTCTCTCGTAAAAGCTCAGTGATAATTTTCCTTATGTTCTTAAACACAAGCGAGGAAAGTTCTTCATCTACTGTTTGCCTTAGGGGAAAGAAGAAAAAAAAAAAAGGATTTTCTTGCTTTTTAGCCTGATAGTTACACTCCCCATAGATGCATGAGTATCAGACACTCTCCATTAACCTCAATACAAGCTCCTTCTATTCTAATGAGGGGGAGAGGGCACACTTTCAAATACTGCTGCATAGCACTGCAAAGACTATTTAAAATAATTGTTCAAAAACTCACAGCCAGTCTAAGGACACTTGAAGGTCACAGGCTTCTGGATGCTTTTATTTCTTCTCTGTTCCTAAGTAGCAGCTATGGGCTTAAGAATGTCAAAGCTCAGTGGGGTAGTGATTTATCAAGTCTTGCTGAACTTCAGGACATTACCAGCCACTGTCATATTTCAAATGAACTGCTGGTCTGTGCTCAATTCTTAGTGGTTAAATACCACAAAAACACCCTGGAGTGGGAAGCTTACCATCGTAGAAACTGTAAACATAGCAGATGTAGGAACAGACTTATTTCCATTTCTTCAGGTATTTATCGCTAGAGGTCAGAACAATAACAAACTAGTATGTGTAGAAAAGTTTACACAGTTGCTACTTGTGCTCTTTTTCTTGTAGAGAGAACTGTTAGAAATATTACATCACTGTCAACATGGATCACGTAGTTTAACAAACATTTCTGTATTTTGAAGAGAGTAAGTCAAAAACCTACTGAGAAACTTTATATGTTTCCACACGTTACAAGAAAATCAACACGGTGAAAAAGGAATCAAATAGAGGCCCTGATTTGGAGAAACTGGGCAATCTCTAGGACCTTCTCTTGCATGTGTTTAGTTTAACCCAGTGAACAGCACTGCTGGCTTCAGACAAAATAACTGAACAGATAGTCCAGTGCTTTGCTTTGCCTGTAGTGCTCAGTACCTTTAAAGACTGAAGCACCAAAATAAGCAATTTCACCTTGTTCTCAAAAGTTGTTTTTTCTCACCAGTATTCTCATCCAGTGGTGAAAATGGGAGAGGTGTCTTTCTGCCTAAAGGAATGAGGGGTATAAGATCTCTTCTGGTTCATGGGAAAAATCATAACTAATACTTTGGTTTTTTAAGCTGTAAATGGGGAGAATAAGATACACGTTTATTACAAACTTTAGGTATTCTTAAGCACTTGAGCATGCTGCATAAACGTTGGTAAATATTACTAATTTAATTTAAATAATTTCAGATTTACCAAACAGAATTAGCAGTTTAAGTAACTTACCAGGTGGCTGTTCAAGTTATTGCTGTAGGAAAAGCAAATGTCTGTGAGGCTGTTGTTACTACAACATTCAACTGTGCCATCGAGTCTTCTATAGACTAAAGAACATAGGCAAAGAGTAAATGATCAGTATTATAGTAACTTCCTGAAAAGAAATTAGTCTATGAATAAAGTAAAACAATCATTCTGTAGCCTTCAAGAATTATAGTAATTCACAGAGCCTAGCTGTCGTTCAGTCACAACTAAAAATAAGCTTCACCCCTTTAACAATGTCACCTGATTTCAATCACGTCACATACTGATTTTTTCATCTTAATAGATCTCCTTGAGATACTGGGGATCTACCACTGCAATGTTCTGAGCATTACGAGTTACAAAATATTATCCATTGCCCCCAACTTGTATTAAGGTTTGGCATAGAAATTAGTTACCTGCTACTGTACTGATTTCCCTGGCTGACTATGCAAATGACCAAGACTCAAAACATCCTCTTTAAAATGTGAAAGCCTTTACAAGATTCAGGTTTTGAAAGCTTTCCAAGCCTTGAAGGTTGCAGCAGTGAATAAATGATGTTTTAAACCGTGACTTAAATACTCTGGTACACAAACTTTGCATGGATATTCTTTAGATTAATTAAACCTAACTTAATCTACAACAACAGCTTTTAAAAAAAAACACAAAAGAATAGTCACTGTAAGAATCTGTGTCACAGCAACACTGCAGTACCTTCCTTAGGTAGATTAAGCCTGCAATACTGGTTTCTGATTTATCACTGCATAACCTGCAGTCCACTAACATGGAACTTTATGCCTGGGGCTTACAGGTGCAAGCACTGTACCATACAATCCTTTTTTCAAGTACCCTGAGGCTAAGCAACCACATACATTTTTGAATAGTGAATGACCATGAAATTAGTTTCCTTATAAAGTACATTGAAAACACTTTTTTTTTTTTTTTTTAAATTTCAAGAAGGTCCTTGTGGCATTGTTTTCTGTCTAGCTTCATACTCAAATACTTTATTCTCCATTTGTTTTATGGTCAAGTAGATAGGGTCCAATTGCTAGATACATTTTTATTGATATTCTGTATTTATGTCAAGTTGTGAACTGTCAAGATTTTGACAAATGACAGCTGCTAGAGACTGAATAGAGTTCATTTAATTTCAGAGGAATATTTCTCACTGCTGGAGGCTTATGGCTCCAAAAATGCAGACAGACTGGTCTGATTAGAATGCAGCAGTGGGACAATGGGCTGCTAACACAACACAGCAACCAAGCTTGAGTCTCTAGTATTAAGTCTCTAGTATTTCAATCTAAATAGGACCGGTTCAGTTGCAGAATATGCAGTTTTATTATCCATGACTCTGAAATTGCATTTCAGAGAACAGCAGAACCTGAGCCTATATACCTATAGCATCTAAGAATTGGTTCGTACTTGCCATCCGGGACCAGCTGAAAGTTGTGTGTGACAAAGTTGCCCTCCTCTTCAGAGGGATAATCCAAACTGTTAGGTCTCTCAAAGCAGGATCTTACGCATACTCCGCTAGTTTCCAGTTTAAATATTTATCTTAGTTCCAGCTGTAAGATTACTCTCCTCACATACTAAAAAAAATAATTACCTTTCAGTCTCACAGGAGAACTATAATGCAACAAAAAACATGGATAGTTGAACTCCCTGACCTCCTGTTTACTTCCAGTATGACGGAAAGATGCAGCGACCATTTTAAAGCTTTGAATAGCATCATATAGGTTTTGCTCAGTAGCAGCCCCCTACCTCCGGAATTCAGTCTCCATGGATGCCTGCATGAAACAAACTCTAGAGAGCTTTAGGGCATAGAATCATAGAACACAGAATCGTTTAGGTTGGAAAAGACCTTTAAGATCATCAAATCCAACCATTAACCTAGCACTGCCAAGTCCACCACTAAACCATGTCCCTAAGCACCACATCTACACATCTTTCAAATACCTCCAGGGATGGGGACTCAACCACTTCCCTGGGCAGCCT
>NW_008824468.1:1578525-1599036 GCF_000699105.1 Pygoscelis adeliae
TGCCCTCTGGAAGTCCAAGGTAGCAGTTCTGCTGACCCCCCTCCTTACTTCTCCAAGAATCAAAAACTCTACCATTTTGTGATCGCTATGCCCAAGACGGCCTCCAACCGTCACATCACCCACAAGTCCTCCTCTGTTCACAAACAACAGGTCCATTGGGGCACCTTCCCTAGTTGGCTCACTCACCAGCTGTGTCAGGAAGTTATCTTCCACACACTCCAGGAACCTCCTAGACTGTTTCCTCTCTGCTGTATTGTATTTCCAGCAGACATCTGGCAAGTTGAAGTCCCCCACGAGAACAAGGGCTAGGGATTGTGAGAATTCTCCCAGCTGCTTATAAAATATTTCATTTGCTTCTTCATCCTGGTTGGGTGGCCTATAACAGACTCTCACCATGATATCTGCCTTGTTGGCCTTCCCCCTGATTCTTACACATAAGCACTCAACCCTATCACCACCATCATCAAGCCCTAGACAATCAAAACACTCCCTAACATACAGGGCTACCCCACCACCTCTCCTTCCTTGCCTATCCCTTCTGAAGAGTTTATAGCCATCCATTGCAGCACTCCAGTTGTGCGAGTCATCCCACCATGTTTCCGTGATGGCAACTATATCATAGTTTTCCTGCTGCACAATGGCTTCCAGCTCCTCCTGTTTGTTGCCCGTGCTGCGTGTAGACGCACTTCAGTTGGGCTATTGATCCCACCACCTTTTTGAGAGGAGAAGCCCTAATTCCTGTGTGACCATTCTCAGACGATTCTGTGGTTTCTAGCACATCTATAACCCTTGCGTCTTTGCTGCCACATGGATCTCCATCCCCTACCTCCACTGAGACGGGACCGAAGGACCTCAGTAGCACACCCGTCCCTCAAACATTGGCATGCCGCCCCCAGGCTTATCTCTAGGGAGCCTGGTTTTATCCCTTTCCCCCTTTGCCGGGTAAACTGCCACACCACAACCTTGCTGATGGGCCACACCCTGTTTGCAGCGCTCCTGGTTGCTAACACTCCCTAATGGCTTCTTTTATACGTGGAGGGGGGCTTGGCCGCCGTTGCTCCTGGCCCTGCCCAGGTCTTGTCAGCCACTGTTGCGGGAGCTGCGGGCTCCTGGTGGCTCTCTCGGCTCCCCCTGAGGTTCCCCCGGTTCGGGAACCCCCCTGTGCACTGCACTAGGGCACTCTGGAACTGCTCGCCCTGGTGACAGACACAAGACATTCAGCCAATTTAACCTGACTGTTCTTTTTTGTTCTACTTAATTTTTGTTTATTGTTCTAGTTTAGTTCAGTTCACATTTTTTTGTTTCTCAGGGGTAAGCCATTACAGCAACAAGCACTCTAATGTATAAATGAAAACAGAAGGAAACAGACTGACTTCTAGAAGCAATATGTGCAATCCAGACAAAACTGAGTTTATGGGCAATGACATTGTGAGGTTGAAGAAGCAAATGAAACATAAAACCTGAATAGTGGGACACATCAGAAGAAGTGGCCATAATAAAGCACATCATTGGGTTAAGCCATACAATTTGTAATGTCATGCTGATCAAAGCAGGAAGGTAATGTGTGGAATTTACATCTGCAAAAGATCAGTGAGTTGATCCATATAACTGAACTAAGAATGGAGGAGATCATTGTATTACTGCTAATAACCAAGTTATGCAATATCCCGAAGAGGCAAATTTCATTATTCAGATCATACAGGATATTTGTATAGGATGACTGGAAGACCAGAGAAATTCTTCTACCTTCTATCTACCTCTTCCTCACTTTCTAGATTTCAAAAAAATGAATGGCTTATTGGTCACTGCTTAAGACAAGATAGCACACTCCAGGATAGCACACAGCAGACTCAACTTATGAGAAATATGTCTCCACCAACAAATCCTAAATCCAAAATAATCTTTAAGACATGATAAAAATACAATACAAAATAATGAAGGGAGCACCTAAAGTCATACCTCTGGCTGGAAAGCTTAATTGCTGTAGGGTGGCTGCACTTACACAGTAGCCAACCTGTGACTTCTCTGAAATGTCTCCCAGACAGGAATTCCAGTCTTCCACACTATAAACTGGGCAGTCTTGTAGATTAGTGACAAGGTCTCCCACAAAAAGACCTCTTGGTCCATTGGCAGGAGAATCCTGAGAGGAAACAGTGAAGTCAGTCATGTTATTATAGTTAAAACTACAAGGATTTGTTTACAGTTCTGTGGAGTAGCCATGAAATCTTTAGGTTAAGTTGCTGTTTCCAGAGAAACAGAAAATCTCAGGCTCCACTAGAACTGATTATTTCAACTTATGATAGAGCATTACAAAAACAACATCCTGTACAAAGAATAACTTATTTATTGCAAGGAAAAAGAAAAGAAAAGGGCAAGTCTCCAAGTGTTCCAGGGGACCTCTTCAAATTTGAGTTATTTTCATACAAGTTAATATGTTGTGGTTTCTCCTACCATTTTAAGTTCAAGAAGCTTAAATTAATACCCTGAACCTTTCAACAAAGCAGGGTGTACCTATACTTTCAAAGGTATAAAGCATAATAAATGTCACTCTCCTCCTGAGTTATATCAGTTCACTTTTAGATCCAAGAAAGACTGAATCCTTCTGTTGAACTGTGCTGTATTTGATTAAGTCAGAAAAAAATTAGTCCTTTCCAGAAACTCAGCAGTCTATCTCTACTTTGCTTCCAGCTGACCAAACAAGCAAGGAAATCAGCTCAAAATAATCTTTAACATTAGAAACAGATAGCAATAACTAGAGTGATAACGCAGTTTCCAGTAGATTTACTTGGTGCCTATGTTGAAAAGAAGTTAAAAAAATCCCCAGACATAAGCCTGCAAACTCATCTCAAATGTCTAAACAGTTTTATAGTACGCTGAATAGTCTATAATTATTCATGCCATGTTCCTTCATTTATTAATACTAGAAAACATGAGACTGAGAAGGAAACTTTAAGCAGACAAAAAGTGCAATGTATTACATTCTGCAGTGTGCTGCACTGACCAAATTTGACTGTGATAATAAGAGACACAGGTACATTTCAGGTCACAAAGTATATAATACGAAAACAGTAAAGATCTTTTCTTACCTCTGCGACCTCAGTAACAAGTGCCCCAACACCCGTGTAATAGAAAGGGAAAAGAATGGCTGGCAGCAGAAACAAAACCATGAAACTTGCAACACCAAGAACAAAATTATGCCACACTCCTAAAAAGAAGGAAAAAATCATGTTTCTAAATAAACACTAATCACAAAAAGGTGTTTCTGAAATGCAAGATTCTACAGTTACCTTCTAATTAACTTTCCTGAAATAATTACTGTAAGAATGGATGAAAAGTTAATTTGTGAACATAGGCATGAAAGAAGAATATGTATATTACTTTACAAACTTAAGTTTCTATGATGTCACTTTGTAGGGGAGTTTTAGAGAAGCCTCTGAACCCCTGAGAATTACGCTATCAGAAAAGACAGGGAAGTGGTAAGTCCATTTTTAAGGTATCATTCTACCATATTGATATTTCATCACATAACATTACTTTTCTAAGTATGTAGTGGACAGAGTATCCAGAAGAAAAACTGGGCTTCTGAATCAATTATTAAACTACAGTTTCTATGTACAGAGTTGTCATCAATCATAAATATTAAAAAACTAGTGGAATGAAATGTATTACATGTCACCTTCTACCACAATAAACTGCTGAATTTAAGAATCTCAATAAATGGGCTTATATGTGAATAAATACTGTTTGTCCTAGTCAGCAAGATGTCTGAAATTTAATTGCAATTCAGTACTTTTCATTGTATCAATGAAAATAATTACATGTATACGTGCCAAACAAGTTTAGAAAATTATTTGAAAAAAGGCTTCTTTTACAAGAAAATCTGGACGTAAAACCACATCAAGAAACTAAGTTATGCAATCAGCATTTCCTGACACATTATTTTGGACCACATATTTGCAACTGCAATATTTATAGTATGCTGTTTAACACAGGAAGAAACGAATTGCTATCATAAGACACGCTTGGCTTCCTTCAACATCCAGTACCATACAAATTCTCTCATTTAATTTGTGTTCTTGCACAAACATTTTGTATGACCGATGCAGGAAAACTTTTCAATGTTGAAGACTCCTGATTTTCTTCTTACAGTGCTTTATCTTGTTAAGAGGGGTTTGATTTAGTTATATATTTTCAGCGCAGTTACAGGGCAGGAACTGAAGTAAATATGTTTAAAAACATATTAAACCTTTCTTGCAGTGTATATAACACAAGAATCATAACAAGGCAGACTCTTCTTTCCCGTGACTATCTCTACATGTCACCTGGTCTTCTTTACGTTTCTAATGCTGCAGAAATGAGAGACATTTTTGGAGTACTTTAACTAAGGGTTTGTTGCCATTTCCACTAGTAGATGCTTCTTAAAGTGATTTCTCTTTCTATACTTTTTAATGATATGTCATTGAAAGGCGATCACATAGATGAAAAGTTCAGCATTCAGTTCCCTCTATCTCACACAGGTACATATACACATGCATACACACACACAAGTGCAACAAAAACAAAAGTATTAAGTAAATATTGTTTTAACCTCTTTATCTTAAAAATATTTATTTTTTTCAGCTTAACAGCTTAACAAAGGATAAAAATCTAAGACAGAAACAAAATTCCTTTGTAACAGTGTGGCCGCTAGAGAGAGTAAACTGGAAAACAACCTTAAAATAATAAAAAAGAGGTGATGGAACTGCTAGAGGGTGACAAGGAATGCTTTCAAACAGCTAGAAAAACATGGGCCTTAATACCATAATCTATACAGTTTGCTGTGTGGAATACAGCAGAAAAGTCTAAAATAGAAAGGCTTCAAATTCATGCCAGGTGATCCATAAAAAAACCAAACAGGCCGAAAATGAGAATACCTGTAAAGGCACACTGCTGAGTATACCATCAATTTCATCTTGCTAAAACAGCCTCATCCTTGGATACCTAATTCCTTATACTTAAGAAAGGACACTTTACACAACCCTTAAAACACCTTAAAATAATGTTTTAAAAATCTTTAACTCCTTTTTCTGTTAAAGACAAGACAAAACGTATTAAAAAGGATCTCAAAAAATAATACAAATATTTGAACTAATTATAAGAAAGTGCTGCACAGAAGCACTTTTCATCTACTAGGCATGGAATTAACACTAAAAACACCACAAGTCTTACAAGAACGCTCATTCACTATTCTTGAACTCATGATGCCATCTGCTGTACAACAAATATAGTCTTTAATCTCCAGAGTATAGGCGGACTACAAAAGGAATATTCGGTATTGTTCTCTACTTTAGCTCTTTTACCTAGCTGCTATACAAAAATCTGAAAGCATGTCTCTGTAAACTCAGAGCTTCAGAACACTGCGAATAGGTTCATTCAACTGCTCTGACAATTAAGAAAAACTGAGTCAAGTTTACTGAATATCACATTTTATCACTATCAGACATCCTAGTTCTGAAACATACCTATCATTAGCTGTAAAAAAATGCATATATTTGTTATACCTAGCTGATAACAAGCCATTGATGCTAACCAGTCTTGCAATATGCTTGTTCCTACCTTGTGTTCCCCTATTTCACGTTTCCCAATAAAACATGAAAAATTATTATAGGTGTTTGCTTGTCATCAAAGACATGCAAGCAATTATTTTCTATCACAGCTTATAATCTTATTTTTCTAGATGATTTCTCAGGAATGTATGTAAGCAACCCATTTTGAAAATCGGTATGTCTTCTCTTTCAGTTCTGTTTGCAGTAGCTGGAAATGGAAATTGACTAATTCGAGAAACACAGCTTCATAAAAGTTAGCCTATTGCAGTGAATGATTCTGGTTCATTAGGGTATTTGGAATATAGATGTATTTATTTACCTAACTTTTACCATCATTTACTTGATTTATGAAAGCTTGAAAATATACTTTGCTAAAGGCTTCTGTATGCCCAGCCTAAAACCCTCTATATAATGTTTTAATTACAATATTCAAGAAACACTGTTAGTATCTAAACATTGCAACAGGCTGGCTGCTATCCTACTGTTCCCTGCAATAAAAAGCCATCAGTATCAAGAACTAAACCAAGATGCTAACTTTTCTGTCTTTATTTCAGTAGTTTGGGAACCACCTTTGTCTCTAGAAATCAATAGTACAAGTGGTTCAGGTAGCATAACACAGTCTCAGTCTAACTTTCCACAGCAACAGGGCTCTACTTCCCAGTAGCCAGAGACTTCAAAAAACATCAAATCAAAACCATTTGGAGGTTATTTGGAGCCATAAGCTGTGATTCTCTTTGGATGTTTGTGTTTTAGCCTTTATTTCCTCCTGATGGCAACATCAAAACACAGTGACCTGTGTCATAACATAACTCACGTGTCACTGAAAATCACTCATGATACTATTGAAAAATCACATAATAGATTGTTCCTATTGCAAAAAATGGTAGTGAATTGCTCAAGGGTGTTCACCTGTGACAGCAAGTCATGTTCTCATACCACCAGCCTTCTGGCTGAGTATTCTCCAGCTTGTGTGCGCCAAGGTTTTGCTACTTAGGCCATACAATATGCAAAAAAAAAAACAAGGAACTTCTGCACCTGAGCTGGTGCAAGAGCTGTTTCTAATGAGAGAGGAAGGTCAGAAACCACATTTTTTCCCCAACCACACAACTGGAATTTCTTATGCACAACTATTCGATTCAGATCTGGATATAGTAACATTTTTCATGACAGGAAATTGGTACTCATTTAAGCGCCTAGAAACTGACGTCTCTCCTCCAGAAAACAGCACAATATGGACAGTAATGATCAAATGATTTTCTGAAATCATAATTTAGGTTCAGAACAGAAGGATCACCTTTAGGTAAAGAGAAACTTTTGTACTTCTTCATTTTAAACCTTCAATCCTCCACCAAGGATTCACAAATGATGCCTGTAGAGTAAGTAACTGTGCTAAGCAAAGTTTTAATAAAAAAGCACAAACTATTACCTGCACAAAATATCCTTAATTGCTGGATTGGAGATATCAGTTGCAAGTGGGTTGTGAAGAGGTCAACAAATGCTCCAGGATAGACAATGAAGATAAAAATCCCAAATCCATTAAATCGTACTTGTTCTCTTAAAAAGAAGAAAAGAAAAATGGTGTTACTGCAAACAAACAAATGAAAAACTGAGACATTCTACATAGCAGACATATTTTTGACAATATCTAAAATTTTAACTATAAACCTAACTTACTTTTAATAATACAAATAATTGAAAGATATTTAAACTAAAGGATGTTTTCTGCAGCAGTTGTCACTTTTAAGCAGCACACATTTGTGAGCCTGGTAAAAAAATAAAGGGTAAGTTTAACTTTTTTTCTGTCTCCTGGTAACAGTAACATATAAAATACTTTAAAAAAAACCCACCTTCTTTCAAGTTAACATATATTTTAACATTTGGGGGATTTTTTCTTTTAAGTAAAAAAATGGCAGCCTGTAGGATGCAGTTTCAAATCTATGAAAAATTATCTGGAAGAAGCAATTGCCTTTCTTTTAAAGAAACACAGTTTTCTGGAATTCATCATTTCTCTGTCTCTCCTAAATGAAATTTAGAGTAAATTGTAAACTAACAAAAATGAGGGAAACATCATCTGAAAAAATGAAAAGTCAAGAGGTTAAAAGGACAAATGCTATTCAAATATATTAGTAGCTGACACTGTCATACAGATTTTATGTATATATATATATTTCAGAGGTTTTACAATTGCTTTTAAATGGCACTTTTTGGAATAACTACGTAAAGGTTTTATGAAGCTGGAAATTTCCTAAGGGACTAATAGAGGCATGACAATCATGTTCCAAGACAACTACATTCCAATTATTATTCCAAGACAATCACGTTCCAAGAAAAACCAGGCACAGATCAGCTAATCCCGTATCTTCACTGAGACAGTACACTGGGCATAGCATTTTATTTATTTACATTTATTTATTGTGCATACACAACAAAAGAAGACAAAGAATTATACAAAATTAATCAGAATGAAGTAATACATTAATTCCCTGGAGTTAATTCATCAGACCTACCCATGCTACCAATTAGTAATAGGTAGTCTAATGCCTACATGTGATTTCATGACTTGGGTAGGAGGTACAGAGGGAAAAAGAAAAAGGCTTTTTTGGCACAAGCCTTGACTAAGCTAAGGTTCTAATATTTTAAGGTCTTGTAGTTCACAGCCAATACTATCTTGAACTGAAGTTGGCAAAAGTGTATTAGATTTCAGGGAGTCAAAGTGATTTGCCAGAATAATAAAATTTGCCCACAGCACAGGTATTTAGTAAAGCCTAAACCCTGAGAATTGACCCTAACAGCACTATAGACCCAACCTGTGCTAGGAGGAGGAAAAAAAAGAAAAGTCAAGCAGAAAACAGCAGCAGAAACAGCAATGTACATTGGAGAAACTAATTTTTCCCCTGGAAATAGCTGGAAATCAATTTTTTGACAAAAACATAACCCAAACTTGAATATTCAGAGCCCTTGCTCCAGATCTTGAATGAAGTTATCACACCACTAAGGTATAAGAATTATTCATTCTGGTTAAAAAGAGCTCTATAGTTACTCCTGGCTTCTCTGCAGTTAGCCAGCAGCGTGTGAAGGCACTGTAAAAGAAAGGAAATTTTGTTGCTTCTTCCTGTGGTGGGATGAGCAAGAGCAAGAGCTTCATCCTCCACAGAAAAATCCATGTGAATGTTAGGGGAAAAAAGCTGAAAGACAAACAGAGCATGTGAAACACAGAGGGTCCCAAACCACACCTTTAATTGAGAACTTTTGGGGCTATAAAAAAGGTAGTAATGGGTTAAGATGCAGTCACGACTCCTTACACTCAAGAAAATCAAAGAAACAACTCAGGGCTTCATGCTCATGGGACAGATACTGATGATGTCCAGGAGAAATGCGGAGGACACCTGAATATCAGTCCCAGTAACCATCACTTAACCCTCTTATGCTAGAGTGTCTTTTAAAAGTAATGACTAACCATGTCAAATAACTTTTTTGTGAAGTAATCATCTCAGTTAGGTGACATTAAAAATATCATCTTCGATCAAAATTAACACATCACTGAGATTAATAGGGGCAAATCACATTTGACTGAGTTACTGCTTGAGCCTTTTTGTCTACTACTTCACAAGCTATGTTTAAACAAATCAATTTAAAATCTATTTTAAAGTAGCATTGTGCAATAGCGCATGGGTCCTCTTCAAGTGCCACAGCTGCAGAAATGCAATTGCTGTAGGAAAAACAGGAACACTTAAAAGAAGTATTATTTCAAACCTGATGCAGCAGGGTATATTTGCAAAGCAGAAGTCCTTTCTCATGAGCTGTAGAATAGACACTATATTAAAACTCTATCCTTAACTGTACACCCTTCCAATCTTAAAATCTAAGGAAGCTATGAAATACAGAATAAACAGACTCCCTAGATAAATTGAAGAAGTGCTAACAACATTCACCTGTAAGCAAATGCTCTGGAATATTAGGCTTTGTTGGCACATAGTAAGAGAAAAGTAATTTGTATTACCGAATAGCTGCCACCCCATGGCCGACTTCATGTATCACACCACTGACGAGGATTGCAGAGAAGAAATAGGTCAGCTGGCTGACAGGCAAATTTACACCAGGCACCTGTTGATGTGGGCATGACAACAAAATAAAACACAGGAGGAAACCAAGAGCTACAAAGACAAATCATTCTGCCCCTAAACTTGCTGCTCTCACTCAGCTTCTTCAGACCCGCAACAGAACAGGAGCCGTTCTCACACAGCACTATCAGTTTGTACCTCTTCTCCCGATTTATTCAATGTATTTTAAAATACATTCAATATATATTCTTTTGTTGAAGGTTAAAAAGCTCTCCAGGCACAAAAGCCTTCTCCCTGCCCTACTTACTCCCCACAGCCCTGACTGAACGTGTTCTACTCTATATTAAGCTCGAGAAGTTTATAAAAATGTACACAGACTTCCACTCAAATGAGACAGGCTTGGCAACCGTGAGCATTAGTTTACAACTTCCTGCAGCCAGTCATGTAGCTATAGAGAAGATCCACCCTTCCCCCCCAAAAAAAAATTGTATGGCACTTAAAACACTATCAGCCCTAAAAGTTCAAAAAATGAGCCTACAACTGGAACTGTCAGTCTCCCTTCTCTCCCCCCATCCAAATCACAAGACTATCCCAAATTTAAAAGGTCAAAAAAAGGGTAACTTTTGTTTATTGTTCAAGTTTTGGCAGTCTATCTATGGCAATTTAACCTTTAAAAAAAAAGCCCTTGAAATAAGTATACTATTTTAATTTATGTAAGACATAATATGCAGGCCCATCACATTCCTCCTGCTGCTATGGATTCCCACCACTCCCCAGGTCCTTCATTGCACTAGTCATGAGACACCAACTCCTTCTAGATGGGCTTCAAAGCAGTCACGAGTCAGAGAATGAGGAACCATGCCCTCTTTCCTCCTGATGGACTTTCCTCCTGCTCGGTTCCCATCCCCGCTCAGTGGCCATGCTGCCGTGGGATGATAAGGCCACTTCTGCTGCTTGCTCTGGGACAGTTCTCCTCTCTGCTCCACACCTCTCCCCGCTCGAGGCAGGGCGCACTCCGGTACAGTCACTAACAGCTGATGTGAACACAACTTGAATTGCAATCCAGTGGCAGAAAAGAGATGCTATGGGCAAAAACTCCTGGCCTGTCTACAGGACTCTCTAAAAACTACCCTTGTGGGACACAAAAGGCTGCAGATCCAACTGAACAGATCCCATTTGATCCTGCCTTCATTCAGTCCTGCATATTCCTCAATTATATGCATTCACCTACCCATGCAGCAGAACTCTACAATAGGTTGGTGAGACAATCTAGCTAAAAGAAATCCTTCAAAAGACTGTTTTTATTAATGTTAAACCAAATAATTTCACAAATTCTGTCTGGATTGTGATCATGACCAAGATACTTATCTTAACTGGCACGACTATCATACCTCACTGTATGAAGACAGCTGCTCTTCATTCGTTAAGCATCCATTGCCTGTATGACAGCTTCAGCTGGTGGCACTAATGCATCAGTTAACTGGAGCTGCCAGTGGCCCTCTACTCCAGGCACATGGGAGGACAGACAGCAATAGCAAGAGCTGCCGTCTTAATACCACCATAACTATAGCCTGTTAGAACACAGCACCGGATGCTTTCAGACTTCATGTCAAAGAAACTAGTTTAAGATTCACCTAAAAGGGAAGTTAACCTCATGAAGCGTTCTGAAATCAGTAGCAGTATTTTGTTAATAAGCATTGTCACCCTATATTTTATGGTCTTCTGGAAATGCCTTTAGTAAAAGAAGATCCTTTGCTAGTAACTGATCTGCCTCTTATTTTGTCAACAGGCAACCAACACAAGAGAGGGCAGCTAAAGAAAAACGGCCCAATTACCTACAGACAGCTATTTTAAATAAAGTACCTGACTGAACAAAAGAGGAAGGGTACAAAAATCTCAATCAATAAAACATAAGCAGAACTATATCTCCTCCTTTCCATAGCCAAAGGCTGAAGGCTAAACAGATCTGTACCACATGCTGAAGTTGAGTTAAAAAAAAAGAAAGTTGTTTTTCTTAAAAATTAACTCACTCTCCACCTGGCAGTCAAATACAGATAACTAATTTAAATGAGGAGAAGGTCCTCCTGACTTGTTCTTCACCTCTTTGCAGCTACACATGGGTCACTTTTTTGTGTCAACTTATGCTAGCACATTCCCCTCAAAAATAATACCGAAACTCTTTAAAGGCAGAATTATACAACTGTGACCATTCAGAAATGAAGGAATGAGGTAGGAAAGAAAGAGAACTACAAGTCAACTTAGGAGAAGTAACCTTATACCCATACATGACATTACATTATCCCTATACACTACATCTTTTTCAGTGCCAGTCTGTCCCTGGCTTGAACGTATTGTCAGTAGGCAGTCACTGAGGAATCAATTCCACATTGAAACGGTGACCATTACCCTAGATTTCTGCTTTCATAGTTCCAATTCACACCAGATTAATTCCAAAGGTTCATCTTTACTTTGGTTGCCTCTACGTTATTTTCTCAAAAGAGCAATGACCACTTTACTCTAGTGTCACAAAAGTGGATAGATCCATAACATGATCTCAGAAAATGAAGATGTAAGGGAGGCTTTTCTTACTCCAGAATGTAACAGACATACATGCTTAGGATAGACCCTGTTGGCATGTAAATTAAAAATTTTCTGTCTCATGTTCAACCTGTGCTCTACTGGACACACAGACTGCCCACTCCTGTCTGCTTCTGGAGATAATTCAGGAGCAGCCTGTGGACCGGGTGACTGCAGTGGCAGTACCAGCAGTTCTCCCAGGTCTCGTTGCCTGCTTTTGCCAACACACACTGCCTTTGCTATATTCACCCTGCATGTGTGAAACAGACCCAAACCATCCCAAAGGCACTGAGTTTATAGCACATGCTAATGATCGGGCTTCCTGCGCTCATGCAATTTTTTAAGTCTAACTGCACGCAGTCAGTTTAGCACTTACGGGAAGGCCCATCGTGGCAGCACGCAATTCCCAACTTCTGTTCACTAGACTAGCTGAGTACTTAAATACAGCAAAATGGTTGGGCACCCCTGCTCTAAGCCACGTAGCAGAAGGCAGAGCAATCTCATAGGACTTTCCGCATTTCTGGAAAATGACCGTAGTACATTCTGGCCACATAGCACTCTTGGGGAAGTAAGGGTAGTTAGGAATCCTTCCAGGTTAAAACTGTTGTAAGGGCAATGTCAGTTCTTCCATTACTGCCTTGCGTAGAGATAAAGACGACAGTATTTGCAATCTCTCCCATTCTGTGAAATACATTCCTTTCAAACACCACACAATATATTGTCCAGCATCAGAAATCCATAAAACAATTAAATACATTGTTATTAGGCCTTTGACTAGATACTGCCAGAAACAGCACTTTCAATTTCACACTGTAAATTAGGGCGTAAGTCCTTGAACAATCAGAAAATATGCCATCTCCTCACTAATGAATCTTTGCTTCCACTATCACGCAAAGCTCTTTACACTTCTTTCCTTTTCCACTCATGTTTTGTATTGTAATAAATGAAACAGAATCCTCTCTTCTTGCGGATTATGGATGTGCCCTGAAGACTTCAAGGCCACCAGTGCCTCTACATTGCACAGATCAGAGGAGGCAAATTCTTAGCTCTGTTTTATATTCTTAGTACTATGATAATTTAGGGCTTTTCAAAATTACTAGCCAATTCTCACTCCTGAGAATTTTTAATATAAGCTCTTCCACATGTTTGCTTTCATTTGTCTTCCCCTCTGTCACTACCTCCACTGCCCATTTTTAAGGCTGATAACAAACCAGCAAATTTTTATGCAGATGAGTATCAGGAGTTAGGCTATTCTTGCGTGGGAGGATTTAAGCATCACATACCCCATTAAGAAGCTGGTTAAGGTCAGTTCACAACTCTCAAATAAAGACCTGAGGAGAGAACACTTACCACAACTTGCAGCATACGATCATTCTGGGCTTTCGGTGCCTCGGTGAGCATCTGGGTCAGTGTTTGCATCAGCGTCTTTCCGAGAAGAATAACAGAGCCAAACATGGCAACTATACCAAACACCATTCCTATGCTGAACCTACAAAGAGAAGCAAATAGTTTAGCAATGCATAGCCGCAAGAAGATAGGGTATATTCTCCGCATATGTAACTGCTCGAGCGCAATTTATCACACCAAACTCATAGGGCAAAACTTATCTGATGCTACTACCATTTGTGTATCAACAATCCAATACAGAAATATTAGTTAAAGGAAACTAATAACAATCATAACATACTGTAATAACATTGATTAATAACATACAATATTTTCCTTGTTTAATTAATGTTTTACATCCAAACCACATCCTGATTAATTTTCAAATATTTTTATGTTGTTCTTCCACATTCTAAATTTTATTCAGTTACCCAATACATGTAACTTGCTATTAGCTATGAATATAAAAACATAACTAACAATATATAATTAACCATGTTGCATCACACCATGACATATTTAGAGGCCTGGATCAAATGATAGGGTAGCATACATGTTTATTTATATAAGCTTTTTCAATAAACTTTGTGTCTTCCCCACAAACAATAAAAAGTGCTAAAGAACAATAAATGAGACTCAACCTTTTTTAAAGAAGAACTAAATAGTACAACTGCAAGACCAGATTAAAATCAATTACTTAAAACACATCGTTCTTCTCACCACTTTATTTTTCATTAACTTCAATGTTGAAAAGAATTTCAATTTACGTCAGTCCACCTAGTGGTGAATTTTTATTCAGCATTATTAGTATTATTATTATTATTTTACACTGTCCAATAGTTGAAGGATGTGATAAAGTTTATTTTCTAGCTAAAACACTTCAATTCACTACCAGTCCTTCTTCCTCTCACAATAGCATAATTTTTATCTTACCATCCTTAGTGAAGCTCACTGGGAATTAGCAAATTTATTTCAAGCAACGTGTACTTGTAATGTTAATTAAAGAGACTGGTGGAAACATTATACTGTAATAAACTATACACATTAAAAAATTGTGATTGATATAGAACTATTTCAAACTGAAATAGTAAAATCATTACATACGAGAGAAACCAATATGAAGCAGACCTCTCTTTCATTACTATCTCACTGAGGGTAGCAATACAGGAAATGAAAAGAAATTCAAACCTTACTCATTTTATATTTTCAGAGCAGATATAAAGTAATGCTAGGAAAGCAACTGAGCAATAATTTTCTAAATGAGTCCAGGAGCACCCATACTAACCACCCTGCTTATTTCCCAGCATTCCCAGCAGTCCGTGCAATCTTAGCAGGGAAAGATGCCAGCAGATAAAAGACAGAAGGTGAGCAATGTGCTTCTGAGCAGGTACAGTTGCTGAACATCTGGGCAATGATTGACAACAGAGACACAACTGACTGAATACTTTTTAAACTCTAGCGATCAGGGGAGAGCTCGGTGTACAGTGATGGACAGATCTAGGATATGAGAAGCTGCTTTCAGACCTGCTTCTGTATGCAGTATTACATGTAATAGCTGTACACTTAAGAACTACGTATAGTTCAAACCATAGGTAAAAATAGTTTACAGATTTCTAGTTTTATAGCATCTCAACATGCAACCTGTATTACAGCTACGTATTTTTTAGAGAGGAGGGAGACTTATACTGGCACAGAACAATTATGGCAACCACGCTAGTTTGGTTTTATCATCAGCCTAGTGAAATAACCATGTCTATCCATCACACTTTTAAGGCTGAAAGGCACAGATGTGGTTAAGTTGTTGACTCTGTATTTGACAGAAGAAAAAAAATCCTGAATTTATACCATAAGTACAGAAACCTGGGTCTCCATCTCCCCCAATTGTAGAACTGGCGGTTGAAGAGAGCTGTTTGCCATCGCATGTGAAAAGGAGAGATGCTCAAGCCGTACGTCAGCAGCCAGTCTTCATAAGATGCCTTCAGAGAGTTGGATGACTGCGAAACAATGGAAAATTAGTTTAACCAAAAACTTCTAGGAAGATTTTGCGTTATGTGACCAAGCAGTAAATGTGATCTGTTGTCGTGGTTTAACCTCAGTCGGCAACTGAGCACCACACGGCCGCTCGCTCACTCGGCCCCCCGTCCCCCCCCCTGGTGTCCTGCACATTATTTATATTCTGACATACAGGTAGGTGTGACATGTAATATGAAAAAGTTAGGCCACTGTTTTGATGTAAATGGCAACAGTTCTAGGATTGCAAGAGAGATTGGGTATCCAGTGTTATTTGACAAACAAGATCTTATATCATCTTTCCTAGGGTTAAATCACTTTCAGTAGTTTTTAAGTTTCAGTTTGGTTAGAAGGCTAAAGACTGAACTGTTTATGGTATTTTTTCAATGTGCAATTATATTCTAGTAAACATTTTTAAAACTACAATAAACAAAAACGCTTCTTTTGGTTTCAGCTGAAAAAACTGTTTCTAACGTTGGTGAGATATGGATCAGTACTGTGGATATCCTTTAGTAAGGGTAAAAATGAGGTCTACTTTTCAAACACAGAGACTATGCCTAAAGAGACTCTGAAATATTTGATCCTACTAAAAAAGAGCGAGAAGGAATTTAAAATTATCAACCTGTATTGCAACAGCGATTTCACTATAATTTCTCAGCACTTCAAAATACCGCTAGAATGCCTTCCTAGACTTCTCTTTATGAGGAATGTGACCTATAAACTATATGATTAATACCTATCTGCAGTATTATCTGATATTATAGACCAATAGACATAGTTTTGCAGTTGCTACTTTATATTATATGGCGCTTGTCTTCTCAATAGGCTTTACTCGGCCTGCTTCATGGAAGCTAGTATCAGAAGCCCAACCAAAGGAACGCTTTCCTTGGAGGTGAAAGAGGAACTCATAGCTCAGGAAAAGCGCACCAGAGCTTTAAACCTTCTGACTTCAAGCAGTTCCCACGGCAGGAGTGTCTCTGACATAATCCAGACAAGTCTTTGGAGCTGTCTGACCTGGAGCATTGTTCCCAAGTTTCCCTATGAGCAGCAGCACCTACTGAAGACATTGGGAATGCGTAGTTCACAACAGGCTCCCCTCTCCCCCCGCAAGAGGAACTTCACCGTTTCTGGCTGTCGTCCATGGTTCTTTAAACAAATTTAGAACCTGACAAGCTCCTTGCATTCCTCCTGTCCTGCCGCGGTGGTGGTGGGGAGTGAGGATCTCATCTTGCACAACTATATTCATAGCTTTTCTCATTTTGTTGAATTAATTAAAATTTGAACGCTAAAAATTTATTTCAAGTAACAATTTTCCTAGGATGCGAGACCCATTTACTCAGGTCATTGTTCATTTATCACCTATTACACCATTTATCCTTTCTGCCTATATAGTCCTGTGTCATTTCCTTCTTCACCCTACTGATTTCAGTCACATTTTTGTTCAGTCAGCTGAGGGCACCGACAGAAATTTTCATCATAATGTATTCCCCAATCGACACTAGTCACTCCCTGTGACCCCACTAAATTTCATGTCCGCAACCAGATCAGCATTTGCTAACCCAGCATTTGCTAACTTTAACAGAAGAGATCACAAAGATGATTACACTTTTACAAATAATTATACAAAAGCCAAAGAAACAAAGAAAAAGTCCTCCTCACATAATCTACCAGATAATTAAGAACAAAAATGCATATGACATTAAGTACCCCTGACATGAGAAACTGTCTTTTGGGAATTAAGTAAACACATCCTGTTCATTCACACAGAGTCCAACAAAACCCCAGCCAACCACTTATTATTATAATAAAGCTAATTGGATATATTGATTTGGCACTTTAAAAATGTGTTCCTTTTATCACATGCAAAACCCTCTTTTCCCATAGAAATGCCACAAATTCATCCCTTCAAATTCATTCCAACCACATCACAGCCCCACTGTACTAGCAAGGCATAAATAGATATGAAGTCTTCCATGAGAAATTTGGGATTACTGACCATACGTTTGCCAAATGGGGAAAAAAAAATAAAAGGTACCAAAATTCATTTTCCTTTGCAAAATATATTAAAAAGCTCTGTGCCAACTTTTGCTCCTTCTGTCCTGAGCCCAGCAGCATCACCACGTTACCACGTGCACTCTATGTTGGTATCCTATGTTTCAAACTTCCTTCACACAGGCCTTGGCTCTGCTTATTTAAGTTGAGTATTAAGTGATCTTTGCTATATTAATTGTACTATAAAAGCAATACCTTTTTTATTTACGTAAGCCTTTAAAATAGTGAACGTCTGCTAAATACTCCAGGAGCTCCATAAATATCTGCCAGCAAGCAGGAGTCCTTAACATTCTTCTTTGCTGACAAAATCTGTTCAAGAGCTCTGAACCATTTCAGCTTCCTGACCTGAAAAGCTGAAGGCTAACCTTGACCGAATGCGTCTAATGCATCCTTTATTTCTCATAGCATACAGAGGGACAACCTTCTACCCTTTGCTCATTCCTGATCCTTCAGGCAGAATGAAAAGGGATGATTTAGGATGCTGGGGAGCAGGAATTTAGGGGTCTGCCTGAGTGATTCCCTTTTGTAGGATCCAAGCTTCAATGGAAACTTTCATGCCAGTGGTTCAATGAAGAGCAACAAGAGGGACTTAAAATTCCAAGTCCCAGCTTGATTCGGCATATTTTTAGTTTGCTAACACAAATGTATCTTGTAATGTAACACTAGCAATATCATAAAATGTGAATTTATTTGTGCAAAAATGCATTTATACACACAGTTATGCCTTCTATATTGTAGACTTTCTAAGAGTCAGACTGCCTAACAAAATGTTTGAAATCTGAACAAAACCAGTAAGGGAACAAACTGAGCAAGAGACATTGCACATTGAACAAGTTTACAGAATAAACATCAACTGCAAGTTACAGCACACATCCTTCTCTTGCCAAAAATATCAACAGGATTACGCATGGAAAAGTACTCCCGTATTATTTTTCACTCACGCTCTGTACGTCCTTTTGGTGTAATTAAACTGTAAGCGATTTGAGGCTTAAGCAGGGACTGTCTTTTGCTACAGTTGCTGGCAGCCTCGGGTTATGAATGTGGTGGGAGATTTACAGTACCAGCAATAAAACAAGCAACGCTGAGTTTCCTAATTATATAAATCTGGTTGTTTAATCCAAATTCTACTGCGGCTGTGGTGCTCACAGTGGAACTTAATTTATTGAGATGTACACACATGAGATCTACCAGTAAGTTCACTAAAACCCAACAGCTCCCACATACTTCCTGACGATTAATAACCTTTGTCAACTTTTAGTTAAAAGATCAAAGTTATGTTTTAACTCCCCGACTCTCTTGCTTGCTATAGCATTCCAGGCATTCCCCCTTCTTTTTCAATATAAATCGGGCACTCAGTTGGCTCCAAACAATGTGTTGGGTTTTTTTCTCCCTTGCCGCATGCTAAGCTCTACCAGAGGTTGTAACACAAAAAGCAGTGGCTATTCTTACTTACAAAAGAGAATGATTTTAAGGTCTAATGCTGAAAGAGATCTTCAGAATCTCAGAGGTACAAATGGGTCTCAGCATCGTGGCACAACAGGTCCTCTACCTGAACTCAGCTCTTGCTTCACACTCTAAGATTCTTCATCAGACACAAAGCTACTGCCAAAAGAAAACCAGTCTGTCGGCCGACCTTTCTGGTGGGTTTTGGTGTGTCTCACTACAGTCAGGAGCACGTTTTTCTGGCATCCAGCCAATCTTCTAATGTGTTTCAAAACAATGCCATGTTTGTTTCTGTCGTGGTTTAACCTCAGCCTAATATAGACTTGATGTAATAAAAATTGAAAAATCTTCAGGTATATTACTGTATTTTTATAGTCATTATGTACAGACTAATATTTGGCAGTTAATAGCTCTCATCATTTACTGAGCTACATTTGCGCTCCAACAATTAGCAGCAGGGGGAGCCACTTATTTTTCCAAGTTTTCTCATCACCTAAAATTTCTTATATTTCTTCCTGCATTTTACAGGAGTGACAAAATGAACTTTTTTTACTTTGAAATCGCTAGGCCATATCTGCACTTGGCAGAAACAGATGCAGCTCCCGGACTGTAACGTTAATATCAAAGAAGAAGGAGAATTACAGATCAAACATTTCATTTTTCCTCATATTTAACCAGCATACATCATATTTTGCATACATACTTCGCAATTTCAATCATCTCTTAGAAATCATACCCTCGAGCTTTAAAAAAAAACCAATCCACTTAATGAAACTTGTGCAATGCAGACATGCATCCCTAGATATAACGGCAATGACGTCTTCTTGCTGTATTTTCTTTTCAAACCTTCCCCTCTCCATCAGGAGGAAACAGATGAGTCTTACAATGCTCTCCAAAGATTAAAGTTTATTTCTTTAAAAAGTATTTGTATCGAGCTCTGTCTCAACCTATTTTTTCAGTAAAACTAAGGACATTCAAAAGAAAAAAAAATGTGCATTCGTTATGTTTTTACATACAGTAATTTTAGAAAAATCATCATTATAAAACACACTCTACACATAAATTAAGATTGGGTTTTTTTTTAAAAGGTAGTAATACTTTAAACTCCAGAAAGCACTTTAAAGTGCCACAGAACTGTTTAAACCGTAGCCTAAAAGCTGGCTTCCCTGCAGCTCCACAGCTTTGGTCCTTTAATGCAGACCCGCCATCCCTGCAGCCGGCCGGGAGGCGTTTTCCACCCCAGCGACGGGCGGAAGCAAAACGCCACCTCCCTGGCCGCCGCCAAGGCTTCCTGCAGGGCTGAAGGGCCCCCGTTTTAGGACGCGGAGGCTTGCCCTCGGGGAAGGGATCGCCTCAGCAGCCTGAGGGCGGACAGCAAGGCGCGGGGGGCAGGCACG
>NW_008824468.1:1600275-1604906 GCF_000699105.1 Pygoscelis adeliae
AGGGGCCGGAGCCCTCTGGAGAGGCCGTGCCGCAGGTGGTCAGGAAGGCGTGCTGGAGAATAAAACTCACTGGCGGTGGTGGGATCAAAGCGGGTTGTGGAAGCCCTTCGGTGGCGAGGGAGTAATAGCGTTCCCTTTGACTGCTGACGCTCCTCCAGTAATTTAACACTGGCTTCACGACACAACGAAGCCGTTTCGTGAGGCTCGTCGTAAGAGGGACTTGCTTTCAGGCAAGCGCTCTCCAGGCCGCTGTCATACTAATTCTCTGATTTTGCGCCTCGCTTGATCTCTCCCACTGCCCTTGGGCATGTTTTTCACTGTGCCACTCAGTTGATTTCTCGGGGCCTTTCCTAGTTTAAAAACTTACACTCGGAGCTTGAACACTGAAAGCAAACAAGTACAAGATTGGGCAGAGGTTAAGGGAAAGTACTTATTTGCCGACACAAGCTGCAGATTGAACCGCCCCTGAAAAAGATGCACTGTCAAGTCCTCAGTTTTCTCATTATTTCTAAAGATTTTTCAGGAATCGAGACAGCAGCAGTGTGAGAGCCCTCTGCAGTCTGTGGCTTCAAGTCCACCTCTTCCTGTGTGCTCCAGATAAACTTTTCTTGACCTTGGTTTGTGAGAAATTACTCAGAAGGACATCTTTCTCCTGAAAACGCTTATTCTGTCCGTCCTTCAGCTCTGATGCGTTAGTCTGTGGGTTCATGGACCGTTCTGTGGGAGAGCTGGGACTGCTGTTAGGAGAAGAGTTCATAAAATCAACCACAGCCTGTCTTTTCCACACAGAAAGCTTTGTATTAGTTATGCTTTTAAAGTGATATACCAGCGTTCTTTGAATCCAAAAATGTATCGAGCCCTCCCTTTGCTAGAATTTGACTGTTTTTAATGCTGTTTTTCAGCCACATTTTCAGATTTTTCACCTCTTTCTTTGTTCCGTATATGCTGCTTCATCCTGTGTTTCCCTAAAACAGATGCTGCGAGCTTTCCTTATGCTACCAGCAGGAAGAACGTCTCAGCTCTGAACTCCTTGGCTCTTTTCAGCTCCCTTTCTTCTCACTGATAACATGGCGTTGCTGAGGGGAAGCAGGAATAAGGGGCTGTACCCCAGGAGATGGTTAGATCAGCAAGCAAGTAAGGGGAGACAGCCCTGGCCGATCTCTCATCATTGGCCATTGTGGGGGCAGAGGAGGAAGTGAGAACAGGTAACGCCTGCTTTCACTTGTTCTGTTTGGTGAATTTCTTTGTCTTTCATCTCAGGTCAGGGGTGGTTTTCCCCCAAGTTTAGATTTTCCGTTGTCCTTAAATCCCTGCCCTTTGGCGGGAGCTGTTCATGTTAACCAAAGCCTTATGAGAACTTCTGAAAGAATTTCATTCCAACGTAAAAGCTGAAGAATCACAGGAAATGTATCCAGCCTTGCATGCAGTCAAATTTGAGTTTGTGCACTGACAGAGGCAACTTTGAGATGTCCTCAGTGTCTAAAACAAATCACAAACTGAGTCCCAGAATAATCAGATCTATGGCTTTTCTGCAATGGTTCCCAGTCTAGGAAGTTCAATTGCAAATCATTGAGAAATGATGCAAATATGGTTAATCCTACACCTTATTGGTTGAAAACTCAAGTTTTTCCATAGACCAACATGCATTTAACATAAACGTGAAAAAATTATTCTAGTGGTGGTCTTTGGAAGCAGTGGAGGGGAATTGTATTCTAACAGTTAAGAACATGAGTACTTTTACTAGTGGCATGGTCTCACTGAAATCAAGCGTAGTAAAATGGGCGTGGGGCCTGCTGTTTAAAGGCTCCAGTCAATAAACAGCTTTTGTAACACTATTGTATTTTTCTTCTATGTTCATTTAGTATACTGTATAAAATACGGAACTGAATTTTATTGAGTTGGCATAGAAATTGGCGGTGCAGGTAAAAAGGAATGCAACTAAAATACAGAGTCTGTATTTTATTGCTAGAAAGTTTATCACAAGAAAACAAAGATGAGAACTTTCTAGAATGCATAAGATCACTATTCTGAGCGAACTGCCAGCCCCACTGTTTTTACTTGGGTAACGGTAGTGGTTATTTTGCCCCTGGCAGAAAGGCAAAGTTAATCCTTTTTCTCATGGAAAGAAACTGTTGCAGACTGTGAAGTGTGACAGGGAGAGATTGCATTTTGCATTTTGAAAGTGAAGGTATTCAGGATTAAAGTTTTCCACTTTAAAATGGTTCAGGAGGTAGTGCAGGTATTGATACACTTTTTACCACTGCTTGTTCTTCCTTACAGCCACATGTTAAGCTAAAGTAGAGACTAAAGCAAAATGCCATACGGTAACCAGGCTAGTGCACAGTATTCATGCGCGGTTACAAAGCAGTGTCATTACCAGAGTCTTAGAAGTCACAGCTGAGGTGTGCGTTAATGGGAGGGCATGGGTGGACCTCAAAAGGGCAAGTATCAAAGGATGTTAGAAAAGGATGTATCAGTCATCATGCAAGAGTATCTAAGTCCATGCAAAAAGTTTAGACAGCAAAAGAATAATCTCATAAGCATAATAATACCAATTAAATGCGATTTGGCAAATAAATACCGAGCAGAATGTGTTAATAATACATTAAGATATTATCAAATTCAGTTAGTGGCTTAATACCATAGGCATCTTTTTCTAGATATAGTAAATATATTTATCTTAAAATTAATTATCAACATAACTAGTAATTAATCTCTTCAACTTTGATCAATTATTGAAGTAGATATGTGATTATTCAGATATTACCATACATGACACGTTGCAAAATAAAAGTAAACCCAGTCTTAACCGCACTTTCAAAAGCTCTGATGTTAGAGGGGTTTGCGGGGCTTCAGGGAAGCTGTACCTGCTCACAGTTCATTGCAGGCTCAGACCTAAAACCAGCTAAGATGTGGATTTTGGCATGGAGAGGTGGTAAATTTTGCCAGTTTGAAGACAGTAGAAGCAGAACATGACTCGGTGGGATAAGTGTTTGAGCCTTGAGGAGAGCAAATGGGGTTTTAGATATGTTCTGAGTAGTATTCGTTACTAGATTGTTGGGCATTGAGATGAGCTAAACAGAGGAAAGGAAGGCTGGAACAAAATGTGGCATGATTCTGCAAACGTTTATGTGCCAGCGTAACAAACTTGTTTTCGTGGAGCACGTGAACGTTTGCAGAACGAGCGTTGAGAACTAGCTGAGAATTTCGAGTACAGACAAGGATGCATGAAAGAAGACATAGATGGGTAAAGATGAAATAGATGGTCCATTAAGCACTTAGGCAGGTTAGGAGATTGCTTCTGGAGGGAATAGAAAGTTCAGAGTGAAGAAGAAATCTGAGACACAGGAAGAGAGATACAGAGACCGGCACACTACAGAGATGTACACAGTGTTGGCTGTAAATGTTTGAAGGACAAATATGCTTTCGTTTACCTTACTAATATTATTATGTAAATATCTCAGCACATGGGAGAAATTCAGGTAATGGGAATTATAGAGACAGGTAATATGTGTGGTCTTTTAAACTGAAACCCAAACAAAAAAAGACAAACACCTTTGATCCTTGCTGTGCCTAGAAAAGAAAAGAGAAGAATGTTACACAGTTTTCTTGATAGTTTTTTATGTTCCAATTACAGTACAAAACAATCTTGCTTTATTTAAATAGAAATGAGGTCAAAGTATTCTGTTAAGGTTCAGGATTTGTTTGCGGTATTTAACCTGGCTACCAAACATACGTGCTGGAAAGGTGGGATTTTGATTCGTAAAACAAATGAAATTTATTTTTAAGTCAATGTTCATATGAACAATGTAAGTAAAGGAAAAGCACAAGCATTCATAGAAACATGCCTCTACGAGGTTAATCTGCTACAAAGAGTAGTTGTACGTGCTTTTTCACCATTTGTTAATTACTAGCGTCTATAACAAAAAAAATTACAGATCTTTCTTACTTGCTACCAATTTTCAGCATTTACCCATCTGTCATAATTCTGTTAGGCACATCATGACTGAAATGACATCTAAAACATGGTCCTCCAAAGCTGTTGCGCTCCAAGGAGAAGTGGGTATCAGACTGTAAAGAAAAACAAAAGAAAAGGAGGAACGTGAGAGCTGTGGCTCGAATATTACTCTAGAGTCCAGTTCTGTAAGAATATTAGTTTGAGGCTTCAGCTACTCATTTTAGCTGATAATCTTGCTTGCTCACCTGTTGGGCTTTGCATCCTCTGCAATTGTTTAGAAGTTGTACATGAGAAAAAGCATGGAATGTCTACTGCAGAGTAGCTATTCAGCAGTAGCTCCTGTGTTGGGATCCTTTTACAACTTTAAAAGTCTGTCCTTGAAAATGAGTTTACCGGAACTGCAGGAAAAAAAGGGGCTCAGTCAGTGAAGGAGGAGAACGTACAGGGGAAGCTAATGCCAAACAGCTGTTGTGGGTTTGGTTTTTTTTTCTTTTTCTTTAAATTACCTGTGAGGTCCCTAGGTACACAAACCCCTATCCTACTGCAGAATGCAAAATAAAAATAGAATAGTTTCAGTCTGACAGGTATTGTTTCATGCTCACTGTAACCTGAGGTAAATGCACATGATAGCAGTAGACCTATCAAGTTTGAACTCCAAAGCCTGTAGGGCAGC
>NW_008824468.1:1604972-1609890 GCF_000699105.1 Pygoscelis adeliae
AGGTAACGCTTTGAAGAAGACAAAGGAGTTTGTATTTAATTGCTTAGCAGACTGTTAAAGCCTGTAGCACTTCTATTCACCTATGCACACATGGCATTTGGCTGTTCTGACTAATAGGAATGTCTCTCACAGGATGAGCTGATGAGGATACCACCATAACTGTCCGCCTGGACTGTACAGATGGTTGAAGTAGCTCCTGAATTGCTTCATCATACAGCATAGCGCTCGGTTAAACCAGCCCCGATTTTGTTCTGCCTCAAGCACCAGGCTGTAAGAAGCTGCTTCGTGATCACGTAGCCCTCCACGCAGTGGGTAAACTCTAATCTTGACTGGTGTCCCAGTTCTACAAATCCCCTCTGCCCCTTCTCAGCCAGAGCACCTCTGAACTACCCATGACAAAGCAGTGGTTTTGCCTTACATAGGTCAGTTTATGTTAGGAACCTGAGCTAAGAACGTTTCCCGATAAAAATAAATAATCAGTCTGAGACTTGGCTGCAATAAAGCTGTGAACATCTTCATGGATGCTCTAGTCAGAGTACAAAGATTGTGGCCTAGCACCTCACCGGTAGTTGGTGGGCACAGGAAACACAGAGCAGCCTGCAGTTCTCGAAAGTCATTTCCAGGACAGATGATTTTCAAGCACCGCTTTTAGCTCCAGATCTTGAGAACTGAACTGTAGTTCCAAGGGCTACCCCCTGTGTTCCACAGCCTGATGTGATGGCATGAAGCAGTGTCATATTTATAGTTTCTTTTTTCAGGTTCGTTATTATCCTTGGATAGAAGATATTGTCAGTCCACAGCCCTACTTCATATGGGTGTAAAGTAAGATGCGAAGATTTTTAAAAATGCTTTGTATAATTTCCTAAGAGAAACTGTTTATGCTATTTATAACACTTGATATTGTATTGGGAAACATCATTTAGAAATTAGCAGCCGGAGGACTTTACTGGTCTTCCTGTGCCAACGCTGATTTCTGTTGGCAATTTCTCTCTGAACAGGTACAATATTTGTATGGCAGGAGACCACAGATGATTAAAAATGTTGCTGTAGCAGACCTGATTCAGCAAAAGTAAGGTTTGATATAGATCATGTTTGACTACTTGATAGATAGGTATGACTAGTAGATTTATTCATGTCTTCACCACGGAAAGCATTCATTCTTAATTGTCTTATTTTTCTGAATGTTAGAGGTATGAGAAGCTAAGGGGTTTTTTTCCTTGTGACTCATGGGAACTAAGAGAAGTGTCCTGATATTGATTCAAAGTTTAAAAATCTTCACACCCACAGGTTATCAATCTTCATCTTTTATTTTCTGTTCAGCAGATACAAACCAAAGATAGCAACTGATCAATCACGTATGATTCAGCAGGTTGGTGCAGTTGTCCTTGAATTTGGTCATTTTTTATCTAAAGGCATTCATTTCTTTATAATATCCTCGGTATTCTGCTTCCTCCATCCCATTGCCTATCTCCCTTGTTCTGGGTCCATCTTTCTACCAGGCAGGTTTTTCATGTCTCAGCCATGTCTTTATTCCTGTTAATATGCCATTTAGATGAGGAATCGTCAGAAATTAGTCTTTGTTCTCTTTGTTCGACTTCAGACGATTGCTCTACTCAAGTCTACTACATTTGCTCTCACAGCGGGATCACAGCTGTGTGTGAGCTGATTACCTGCACAGCTGCAATTTTGTTTCATGCTTTGTTATAAGAGGTAAGTACGTTGCTTTGTGTGGTGCTGAGTCCCCAAGTCCTCTGGTATATCTGTACCTAGTTCTTGTACATCTTTGGGTCAGATGGGTACAACAGCAAAATTCCTTACTGTACATCGGATGAGGACTTAATCTGAGCATTGAAGACAAGAGCTAATAGTGCTCATCAGACGTAATCAACCGATGGGGATGGCCTTCATCAAAAGAAATCTATTATGGGATTGAAAAATATAATAGATGCCTATTTGAATTATCCTGGTTTGTGAAAATGATGAGTAGTCTTTCTATTCGAAATTTCACCAATGATTCAGTCAGTTCCTATTTTGTCAAACTTGTTTGCCCAGAACAATACCTGATGGTGCAATGTCATGTTTTTTGTTTCTTTTCCAAATGATGCTGAATCATTATAGCAGACAGGATGTTTGCAAAGTCAGCATGTCATTTAAAATTCATATTCCCTTCAAAATCTGCTAGTACCCTTCCTCTTTCTTATGGTATCAGCTTTGCCAGGTAGAGTGGCTAAAATTTCCCAGGAGAAAAGTGGAAACAAGTTTGTTGCTTGTACATCATCATCACATTTCAGTTACTCAAAACGTTTTGGTAAGTAAGAATTTTACAGAACACAAAGTAACAGAGAATATGGCTTTTGGGTAATTCAGTGGTCAAAGCTATGATGTTCTAGCACGTGTGTAGGTTATATCCATACTGCAGTTTTTAGAACTTAATACAAATTCTTAGATGATGCTAACAACGCTATTAAAAGATGCTGGAACTCTGAAATTTAGAACAAGGTCACTGGCAGCCTCTAATGAGACCATCTTCTTAATGCAAGGCTAATTATTTCTCGATGGAACAGTCTGTGATAATAAGCATCATGCTTTTATATGGAAAAGAAAGAGCATGCAGGAGTTGAATTAATATTTAGCAGCTCAGAAACGTCACAGAAACAAAATCAGCTAATTTAGATATGTTTGTTGATTTCCTGTCCACTAGATAATAGCAAACATTTTTGCATGCTATTTTATGCCATTCATTATTTAAATAGCCTGATATTATTGTTGTTGTCATAGCTGTACAAGTAGAAACTCGAGAAAGTGCTTGATTTTTTCTTGATATTAAGAAACATATAGATTGGAGGAAACTGGGAGAAACAATCGAACAGGAGATGACACTTCCTCAAACAACGTTTCTTTTGACAAAGCAGCTGAGGTCTGATACTCTTTCTGCAATCTAGGATTCAAAATTATTTTCAGTTTAAAGCAAGAGTAAGAATGGGCTCTGATGCCTGGTAATTGCTAGCTCCACTGTATTTTAAATTTTGGTAGTTCTGTCTAACCTCATATGACTGGGTACCATTGCTAAAAGTCTCTGTCTTGCACCGAGCCTATGTGCCAAATCACTGTTACCTGGAGTAGATACATCTTTACTAAGGGAAAAGAGCCCAAAAGCGCAAATAAAATCTGTGTGAGTTAGAAAATGGATGGTGTTATTTTTTTTCCAGGATCCTCCATATTAGTCCTCTGATAAATCTGTCTGATAGCAGGTTTCTTATTTTTAAATCTTGGTCAATAACGTAGGTGTGTTGAATGAAGAGAATAATTTATCTTGCACTGCAACTTCAGTTTTCGTATTCTTCACCAAATAATTCAAATGAAGGTAGTGATAGGAATTAATTAACCAAATACTTAATATCCTGGGCCCACTATTCTTACCTGGTAATAAACTGTGATTTATAGATCTAAAATTAAGATAGGGAAGCAAAGTTTTGCATTGCCAAAGATCTATGCTATGTTGCTACTGCTTGGTAATTTGAAGCAAAACTCCAGGAATGTATTTTTTCATCTTTCTACTTTAAAGAAGTCTTATTTCAAGTGAGCTGAGGTTGTGACTGCCCCTTTGTTGACTTGCATTTTCAATTGTATAACATGGTTTGCATTACACTAAAACATTTTGGACTATAATAGAAAAAATATTTTTCTTTTGGGAGCCTCAGGGAAGTTATATCTGTGCTCATGCTCTTTCTCAAAAAGCAAAACATTTAAGTAGTGACAGCTTAAAGAAACAATTCTGACATTATACAGTGAAATATCTCAGTCAAGAGGTAAGATGCATACATGTTTCTGTTAACCATCAACTTCGTTTTCAAAACTAATAAGCTGTTCCAGGAAGCATGTTAATTAGACAAACTTCTAGGAATGCAACAAAAGTATATTTTGAACTATATTGGGATTTTCACACTTCAGATGAATACATTGTTACTATGTCTTTTGGATCTATGTACATGAGACATAATAATTTTATGCAGTGTGTGTCAATGTACTGTTACCTGGCCCTAATGTGCCAGGCATTGAATTCATCATCTGAAATGCACATATACCTCATTATTTACTTACTAAATCATCTGCTGCACGTATTTAGCAGATGAAGCTGCAAGTCATGGGGCTGTGCATCCCAGTGGTTATTCAAAGGCAATGGTACTCTGCAAAATAATGGTAAAAGTATCTATTTTCCCCTTTAAAATCTACTCAGATCTACATTTTCTGATATTAGTGATAAAATTTGGGTTTACTCCTTTTACCCCAACAATTTAATACAGTTTAGGTGTGATAGTTTGTAGGTGTTAGGTGCGTGACAGAGGTAGATTCTTTTCCTATTTACACATCACTAAGGCTATCTATTACATACATAAGCCTATGGGACCTGATGAGATGCATCCCAGAGTCTTGAGGGAATTGGCTGATGTAGTTACCAAGGCACTCTCCATGATATTTGAAAAGTCATGGCAGTCAGGTAAAGCCCCTGGTGACTGGAAAAAGGGAAACATTGCACCCATTTTTAAAAAGGGTAAAAAGGAGGATGCTGGGAACTACAGGACCGTCAGTCTCACCTCTGTGCCTGGGAAGATCATCAAACAGATCCTCCTGGAAGCTATGCTTCCTATAGAGGACCGGGAGGTGATTCAAGACAGCCAGCATGGCTTCACCAAGGGCAAGTCCTGCCTGACTAACCTAGTGGCCTTCTATGATGGGGTGACTACAGCAGTGGACACAGGAAGGGCTACAGATGTTGTCTGTCTGGACCCCTGTAAGGCCTTTGACACGGTCGCCCACAACATCCTTCTCTCTAAACTGGAGAGGTATGGATTTGATGGGTGGACTGTCTGGTGGGTGAGGAATTGGTTAGATGGTCGCATCCAGAGGGTAGTGGTCA
>NW_008824468.1:1610384-1640300 GCF_000699105.1 Pygoscelis adeliae
GTCCAGAGGAGGGCCACGAAAATGATCAGGGGGATGGAACACCTCTCCCATGAAGAAAGGCTGAGAGAGTTGGGGTTGTTCAACCTGGAGAAGAGAAGACTGAGGAGACCTTATTGCAGCCTATCAGTACTTAAAGGGGGCTTATAAGAAAGATGGGGGCAAACTTTTTAGCAGGGCCTGTTGCGACAGGACAAGGGGGAATGGTTTTAAACTAAAAGAGCGTGCATTTAAACTAGATAGAAGGAAGAATTTTTTTACGCTGAGGGTGGTGAAGCAGTGGCACAGGTTGCCCAGAGAGGTGGTGGATGCCCCATTCCTGGAAACATTCAAGGTCAGGCTGGACTGGGCTCTGAGCAACCTGATCTAGTTGGAGATGTCCCTGCCCAGGGGGTTGGACTAGATGACCTTTAAGGGTCCCTCCAGCCCAAACTATTCTATGATTCTGTGGTTAAATTACTTGCCACTGCTATGAAAATTTGTTGATGGAAACGGTGTTGAGCTGGTTTCTTAGGCATATTTGCAAGATGATGGGATTATAAAATGTAAGCAATGGCCTACCTTTGCTAAATTAATGACACATGAAGAAAGAACTGTGTATCCCAGAGCTGCTTTGTAATATAACTGTTGTAATATAAATGGAAATAAATTCATGTACAAGACCATGTTACAAAAAGATATCACCTCTTTCATTGCCTTCTAATACTTTTGTTGTAAATATGAACCTTCACAAGGGGGTATATAAAGTCACTTATCTGACTCCAGCTTTGCTTTAATGTGGTCTCAACCACCTGGAAGGTAGGACCTTAGACTGTAACAGCAAACTCCTCCATTCTGGGCAAAAGACAGGTCTGTGAGCCCTGTTGTGAACTCTGCTGTGTTTCAAGTGCAATAGTCTTCTCATGCCTCAAAATATTTGACATCAGCCATACTCAGCCCTTCTGAGGAAATAGGCCAAAGGGTCTCCTTGGAAGGAGCTGATTGCTGTACATACCTCCGTCAGTATTGACCTAACACAAATACATGTGCTTGTTGCATGCCTAGTTGTGCATCCATCTTGTCATGGCTCCTTGGGAAGGGGGTGGCTCTGAGTAGCCTGCAAGCTGCTAGAGCGAGTCATCAGCTTTATCAGCTGCTGCCAGATGACAGCACTTTTGGGAAAGAGGGCATCAGAGAGTGACTCACAAGCTTAATGAAGTGGTCTGGGAGGTCACCTTCCTCTTCGATATACTTTAAATGAAAAGAGTGATTGGTCAAATAGGTTAAAGTCAAGGGAAATCCTCTCTGCGATCACTGTCCCAACCACTAGTTGTTATAAATGTCTTTGGCACTAATTTTGAAAATTGTTGATCTTCTAAAAGTTGCAAGTAGCAGCAGCAAGTGGCCAGTACAGTATCACCCATAATGACACTGCTGTTGTCACCGTTAGTGGTGTGGGTCAGGTGGAGAACAGGTAAGGCAGAGGAATGATGAAGAGGAAAGTTCATGCTTGTGAAGATGCAGTGAACAGGAGGCTGTGCTTCTGGGAGTGGAAATGTGAGGCTGTGCCGCACGCACGACTTGCTGTGGCAGCTCTCCTTCAGTAGCCTTCACCGAAGACAGTACTCCAGCCAGCATGAGCACACTGTATAAAAACGTTTCACTTCCCTCATGAGCTGTAGTATCTCCCCCCCACAGTCTTCCTTTGGCTTCTCTTCATCCACGTGCCCTGACGCTCAGCAGCTGGCCACTGTGGCCTCGCACGGCCAGAAGCCCTCCTCCCTGTGAGCACGGCTGCCTGCACGCAGGCACGCTACGCCGAGACCCCGAGGCAGCTGCTGTGCGAGTTCGCTCCCAACCCGGCAGCGATACAGTTGTGTCGGTGTGCCGTTCACCTCCCCTAGTTAGTCCCTCCGAGGTCAGTTCTTCGTAATTACGTCTCCATAATTATTTCTTTCCCCGGTGTGGCAGCAGGGAGGCACACGCTGCCCCAAACACCGCGGGAGGTGTTGTGCGTTACCTTCTGCCACCATATGCCTGGCGCTTGTGAAAAGCCCAGGACGACAGGGAGAGGGAGGGCAGGAAAAGGACCCAAAGGTGTGTTCCTTCAACACCTCCTGCTTGACACTTGAGCCCTGGTTTTACGATGGTCAAGTGTCACAGGGGACCAAGTTACAGGGTGAATCAAACGCTATATTTAGGAAGAACAACTGGAAGCTATGACAGGAATTCCCTCTTACACTTTGCATCTCAGCCGAGTCCCACTCCAGCCTGAAGCAGCTCTCGGTGCCGTCCGGGCTGAAAGCATCGGAGCTATTTCAGACACATTAAAAGGATCACAGTCAATACCTCAGCTGGTAGAAGAAGGTACCTCTTTCAGCATCGAAAGGAGGTGCACATACTCACTTGACGGTTTGGAACTTTTCTTATATAAGTAAATAAGTAAGCTAATCTTGAAGGGGTCAGTTAAAAACTTGAAAGACCCTTATGAAAACTCTTTTAATAACTGCTGCGAGGTGACTGCAATAGTTGTGGGTTTCTGCTTATTTTAATGTCTTCTGCAGCGTATCAGCATATTCAGAGCAGATTGTTATAGTTATTGCTTCATAGTCTATGGGGATCTTTAAAGATTTAAACCAGAAAGTCACTTAAATGCCTAGTGACTCATAAGAAGCCTAACTGTGTATTAGCTCGAATACTGTAGTACATAGGTACATGCTTACTGTTTTCTATATATTTGTTATAGCTAGTGAATTATTACATGGGGGTTTCAATGGTAAGAGCGGTGTTCTTTCACCGTAAGCTTAGCAGGTAACTGTAGCGGAGACAACTGCATTACAGAAAATGTTATCGCATTTGCCTAGAGCATGTAGTTAAGTTTTTGTGTAACGGACTGGAAGCTGCAAAGTGGGGGTTTCTCTTCTGTCTTTGTACTAGCTGGGTCTCACAGTAGTGTAGTTCCTGTCAAAGCCTTTTAATAAGGTAATACACTGCAGTTCTGTGTCCAAAATACCCATTGTGCTTGATGCCGTGAGTGTGGCGGGGGGGAAGGACAGCTTCCAGCTGGGGGGGGGGGAGGGCTCTTTCTGTTTTCTGTGTGCCACTGTACATCTCTTGTGCGGATTACAAAAGATGGCATTATGATATCTTATCGTATTTAAAGCAAATTGAATAAGTCAGCTTATTATCTTGCTGCAGCCCTGTCAGAAATTATTTTTAGCAGAGGGACAGAAGATAGGTCCTTTGTTTTACAAAGGTTCTTTTCTAAACACTGATTTACTTCACTGTATTTCACAAGTAGTCCTGTTCACAAGTGCTTTCACTGCGAAACAAGGGAATTTGCAGGGGAAGTCTGGCATAAAACAGCTCCAAACTGAACTAACGTTACCATTGCTTTCTAAGTTTGGCTCAGCATGCAGCCCATAAAAGGTAAAAGGTAAGGTGTGGGGAGGCCAAAGAGACACCGGGAAATACAGGCTGCATGCGTCTGCTTTCGCTGGGTGCGTACATGTGAAATCCTGCGGTGGAAATGAGGGTGAAGAGTGATTTTTTTCAAGTTTGCAGAGCTAATTGGAATGCCAGAAATAACTTAATACAATCAGTGCAGCATTCTTGACTCTCTCTCCGAGACGCATGGCAAAAGAACAAAGGAATTTATAAAAATGAACTAATCACTTCAGTAATCGATGCATCTGTAATCTAAGGTTTATTTTCCTGTGGCTGATGGTCAGTATTGCTCTGGAGGGAAACTCAGGGAAGGGAGGGAAGGGGAGAGAGCCAGAGAAGACTGTCTATTTTTACTCAGTAGCATGCTGTTGTCCTGATTTCTCTGGCAGTAATGAGGACAGCACGAACTGGTAGGAAAATCACCTCCTCCAAAAGCAGTCCTACACAATTGTATCATGCACCCGTCTTTAGGAACCGGTGTCTGATTGCAATAATTTTGAACGCAGACTTCTTGTGAACCCAGAGCACCTCACTGAGGAGCACTATAGCTGTGCTTGTTTTAAAGTTGAGATTCAGTGTAAATCCTTGCCCGTTTAGCTCTAGGTGGCCCAAGAAGTGTGTATCGGTGTTTTTTGCAATGCACAGGCATGCAAGATGGAGAAGTACATCTTAGCTTGAATTTCTTTGTGACAGTGTTTAGAAAGTAGATCCACCGTGTTTTAAAATGTTTTATGTTAATTTCCGGTGCTTTTGTTTCCATTTTTCAGTCTGAATAGAAAGAGGAGAAGATGATAAGAAAAATTAATTGAACTTTTGTGTGTTATGAGTCCTATCTTTCCAATAAACTGGGGAATTGTTTTGTATTTATCTTTGGAATTCAACCACTGGATAACAGCACAGTTATTTCTGTGCATAGTAAAGATTTTCAAAAAGGAAAGAAAGAGAGCGCAGTAAATGCTTTTGGCTTTTTGAAATCTGTGCACATTTTGTCATGAACTTCAGTGGCCGAGATTTCATCCCCCAAAGCGAATTCTGAAGTATTTAAAACTACCTCTGATTTTAAGATTGTAAATGTAAATGTAAAACCACGATATAAAACTCACTGGAAGCAAGCTGGATTTATTTTGCACGGTGGGATTTTTTTCTGATTTATTGATTTAGTGGAAGCAACTTAAGCCCGAAGCAACCTATGAAGATGATGTCCTCTGGCTTAAGGCTATGTGTTGGTTTGGACAGCACTCTTTACAGCTGAGAGTGCGATCAGAGGGAGACCTCTAATGGCAGGTCATTTTTACTTTAAGTTCTGCTCAGCGTTATACACAGATTTAAAGCCGATGTGAGAACATGCAAGAGCAAGTCTTCCATGCAGCTCCGGTGATAACAATGTCAGACTGATATTCCAGGCTGAAGCCAACCTACAACTTATCTACACCTTCCTTTGGTACCGCCTCCATGGGACAGTTATACTCTTTGGAGCACCGAAGTCTTTGACCCACTTTTGATTTCTCAGTATATTTTTACTATTCCCTCCTACATAAGTTATTACTTTTCTCAATACTTTCTTTCTCATCTCAGGTTAAATATTGTAGCCAAAATATGCTGTAGTTTGTTTGTGATCAATGAGTTCTCTGGTGAACTCATTTCTCACCTTTTAGTATTACTATCATATTTTGCATTATAATGAGATGATAGGTTAAATAACCAGACTTTGATGAAGGTCTAGTCCAGTTAAAATCTTAAGTCTCAGTGAAAGAATAAAAGGCCGAGACAATGTTTCAATTAATCTGATGATAGTAAAATTTCCTTCTTGCTGCTTTTTTTTTTTTTTTACTTTTACAGAATCTTTTGACTTTGGTGTATTTCCCTTTGTTATTGTATATTAATACTGTAGCAATCCATATTTCTATGCCTGCATAAAATTATATGGAAACTTCTCTTCTTTTTTATCTTATTGCTAAAGAAAATCAATGCATCTATATGATCTAAAACTTTGAAGAGAGGCTACTTTGTGCCCTAGCAATTGCCAAACAGAACTTTACAGTTTGACCATCTTGATCATTTTCAGTCTATAGGCATTAAAGATTTGCAAGGATTTGTGAGTCGGAAAATGGTTATGTCTGCATTTATCAATGTTTTGTAGCAAGTTTTGCTTTATTTGAAAGAAGGTTTAAACTGAGAGTTCTAATAATTCCCACGTACATAGTGTGACAGAAATAATCATACATTGTTTATCCTCAAATGCTTCCCTTAATTCTTACTCATTTTACAATGCCATTAAGGTTTGAGAGATTCCTTATCTCTACTCATTATTGTTTTTAATGTGAAAGGGATAGCTCCATTTGTGGCTATGAAAGATTAATTGGAGAAGCTCAGGTGTTCTGTCTCCTTCTGATATTCAGAAGGAATAACTAAGCAACTCTGAAACTGAGACGGAAACCGGAGCTGGGCAGATGAAATGGATGCCTGTCAAGAGGCAGCACGGGTTAAGTTCTAGCTTATCTCCCCTAGCTATCGGAATGTCAGAGCCTGTAACACTTTCCCATTTTGCTTGCAGGGATAAGCCTCTGTCTTAAAAATGTCAAAACAACCAGCGTCACATGTCAAAGCCATTCAGGTAAGAGAAAGTATTTATATTTCTAATATAATAAAACAATAAATCTCAACCTCCAGTGCTTGACAAACTGCATTTTGCTCATACAAAACACTGCAGAAGTGCTAACTGGGGATTATTCTTTTAAAGTGAAAAGCTTGGTAGATATGAAAGCACTGAAAAAGTTTGACCTGAAGAGCATCTTATGATCTGAGCTGCTAAAAACTGGATCAGATAGGTTGGTTGATCGCTTGTTTGCATGGTCTTTCCAGTGTTAGGTTATGTCTTTTGGTGGATCAGCTAAGGAAAACATGGTGAATTAGAATTTTCACAGAGTTAATATAATGCTGGAAGAATTATAAAGGCTAAAAAGATAGCATAGGTATTGTGAAGTTTTTCATGGCTGCATTCCTTTAGGAAAAAATCCCACAACTTCCAATATTAGTTTAAGAAGCATTTTATTTAAAAGCCAAAGTAAAATGAGAGAAATGTTGATGTTTTCATTAAAAACATTCATGTATGTCATATATCTCCTCAAATGGCAGATGCTTACAAGGATGAAGTTGGTTGTTGCATACTTGTAAAAGAAACAGTTGGAGAATTATCCCAACCTCAACATGAAGTAGCATCATGAAGACTGTATTTAGCTCATGCTATCATTGATTCTTGTCAAAAGGCCCAAATACCTCCTGAGCTCCAGAATTTTACAGAATTTTCCTGTATTTTGTAAAATGCACATGCAATCAAATTTTCCCATGAGTTCAGATTCCCTTAAAATTACGTAAGAAACACAAACCAGAATTTCTAAAGTCTGATCTATCCTCTGTTTCCCCAAGATAATACTAACTCAATGGATTGGATTATCAGGAAGATTAATTACCCAGTGGCTAGATAGCTACTGAAGTTGCAAGGCACTGTAAAAATGCCAATTCTCTTTCTCATCATCAACTCCACTGGAACAGGCATGCAAACTACTGTACGCTAATTCAGCTGAAATCAGCAGAAGCTGGCCACTGATTTCACTCAGTTCAAATTTTCATCCCTCTTTTACCATGACTATGGAAATATTTGTATGATTAATGAAAAAATGTAGATAATTTATAGCTCAAAAGTGTTTACATTTTACATTTAAACTCCATAGGCACATACAAACATTTTTAAGGAATTAAGTTGGCTTGCTGTTTTCCTTAATGTAAAGAAGTAGTTATAGACTCCTTTTTAGTTTAATGATGTCTTTCCAACTTCTAAATGTAAAAAAATTCTTCTAGTTTATCCATTGAAAAAGTGCATTCAGTTTAAGCACCAAATTGAATATTTTAAGAAACTTTAATTTTTGCAAAGGTAATTTGAATCATGAGAAAAATTGCAGCACAAACTTTAAAATAAATCTATTAAACATGGTGTCACTTGAGACTTGCACTTGAATTGATGCCTATTACACTTTGAGCACTCTAAGAACCATGACTCAAAATGTCACATTACTTTTATACATTGTGATTCATATATTATGATGCTTTGCTATTATGTGCTATTATAGTAGGACCGACATCACCTTGAGAATATACATCGTGCTGCAGTGATGGAAATGTAATGACACTTTACTAAATGAAGTATTTCGTGGTACTCTTGTGTCAGAAGCGTCTTCTTTCCGACTGTATGAGATGTATGCTAAAATCTTCACTTGTCAACAGCCACTAAATACAGATGTGGGAGAGTTAAAGATAGCAACTGGTTCCCAAGAGTAGTTCGGTGTGACAAAGGACCAAAGTACTGGTAATTCCTCCTAACAGTCATTGCTGGCCTCCCCCTCCCAGCGTGTAAAAGGCTGTGTATAGCTCTGGCTGACAATTATTCTACCTACAAACACCACTCTTGGCTTGCCCCAGAAGTAACTGAGGAGGTGAGGGAGTTCTATTTTTTTTATGAATTACATTCAGCTTTCCCTGTAGTTCCTTTTTTTTTTTTTAACTTGAATATATTTATACTGGAGTGGCTTTCCAGCTTATTCAGTCATCCTCCTGGACAGCTAGGAATGGGTGTGATGCTGTGGAGAACTTACCCGTAACGGTCCTCAACTCATGCAAGGCTGCCAGTAATTCAAGACCCAACAGTTCCAGATCTGGATGCCCTGTCTCTAGTAAACAGAAGGAAGAACACAAACACATCTCTAAATAGCAGTTTAATCAAGTCAAACCAGCAAGATATGTTGTATGTCATGCTACAGATATTTTTCCTTTGATCTGTTCAGGAAGACCTTAGTCCAGTACCTCAGTCCGTATACCTACTCATTCTGAAAACTGCAATGACATTCAAAATACGGTGGGCACTTTCCAAAAAAAAGGAAGATGCAAACCCAATAGTGTTAATAATTAGTATGATAAAAAATAAGAATCACACCTAGAATGTCTGTCTAAAGCAATTATAGTTTAGGATTTCAGGAGTTTGGAAAAAAAAATTTCCTGTTTAGCATTTCACTGGATGGGGAGCAGGCGAGGAAGAGATCACTGAGGCTCCTATCTTCATCCTAGCAGACAGGTGGCAAGAGCCCTGAAACGTATTTTAAAAACAAAACTGCAAACTCGTGCTGATCGCAGCACAACACAGTCCTTACAGAGCTACACTGGCGTACAGAATTTGGTCTGCTGTTCACCCATTATACAGCTGCTCATCCGTGGGAGGGGACAGGCATTGGATTAAGAGGGAGATTTACAGCTCAGGACTCCGGTACCTCTGGTCAGGAACTGTTGGGAAATCAGTCGTACTTTCATTTCATACTAGAAATATTTTAATTTATAGTATGTGTTATCAGATCCAGACAGTGTTAAACTATGTCTTAAAGGCTGCTCGTTTTACCAAGTTAATATTTCATGTCTGCGTACGCCTTGTCTAAACCCTGACGTGAATGCATTTATTGCAGATAAAGTAGTTCAAACTGCTTTAGTGTGGCACAGATTACTGTGAAAAGGCTGAAGCAGACCAAAGAGCAGTTTATTTAATTTAATTAGCAGTCTGGCACTTAGTGGTTCATTTTTGTTTCCTGAACCATTTTTAGTCACTGATGGTCTGTCAATCACAGTAGGAAATGCAAGGGCTGGGTATCAGAGTTACCACGCTGTGGTATGCCCTGGGTGGCCGTGGGAGGCTGGCTTCTGCTTTGATTGACTCCAAGGGGAAGGAATGCCCGAGTTCAAAATGAGAACCAAGAGGAGAGATACCTCTTAATGTTTCAACTCTGCAAACCCGTATGACCATGCTAGCTGTAAAGTGCAAAGAAGTTTCATATTCCAAAAAAAGAAGCTGCCTGGAGGTACCAGAGGCTGGCGGAGGAGATGCTTAAAATTAAAAACAGCAAAGCTGTTTTTTTCCACTCCTGAATGAAATAATGGGTTAAGTACTGCAAGGCTGAAAATGCCCCGTCTCCTGGGAACTTAGGAAGTGCAGATGAAAGGTGTCACAATATCTAAACTAATGCTCAGTGAAAAAGCATTATGAAGTGAATACCCAGTTGTCTATAAACTACATGGCCCTACAGACATTCGCCAGCCCCGCTGAAATGGCAGCATCACCTTGCATAAATAAAATAACAGGAAATAGATAAATAGAATAAAGGGAAAGGTGCTTATTTCTTAGCAAATGGATTCTTAATTTGCTCAATGTGTGATTACAGCTGTCAGAACGGTTGTTGTTACTAAAAACAGTGGGCTTTTTTCCTGTGGTTGCCCAACCTGGGGCATGATCTGCAAGACCATGATTTGAGCAGAAGGATGGGATTATTCGTCTTCATTTAATGCAAATAAGTCAGATGGTAAACTACAGTAACCCAGCTCGCTGTTGGAAGGTTCTCTGTTTCCACTCCATAATATTACCGATTCACCCCCTGGTTTTACCAGTGGGAGCCATGATATTTTGATGACGTTTCCTAGGAGCAGCTTCTCTTCTGAGATCATGAGATAAGAATAGGTATAAATTGTGCATTTAGTTGATAACACCATTTGACTTTTAAAATAATCCAGGCTGGGTCACATCAGGAAATAGATACATTTTAGCTGCTCTTTCCTAAGCAACGTTTTCTGCCACTCTTTTCTCAAAAAATCTTTACTTTAAGGTATCTGTTATAAGCCCCAATCATGTTATGGCTACTGGCTTTCTGCCACAGATAAAAAAATCAGATTGATGCAGTTGCGTGGGTACCATTCTGGAGGGAGTTTGCTAAAGCCTGGGGCTAGCGGTATGTCCAGCATTAGAGCCGGCTTAGCCTGCTCTGACCCATGAGACCCCGCTGCAGACAGGGCTGGGCAAAACCCAGCAGGGGCTGGAGGGTCAAAAAGCCTTCCTGCCTTTTCCCACAGATCCTCATTGCAACCGAGAGGCATATTCCTAGGACTAAGGCATTACATTTGCAGTTTGTAGCACCCATGGGTAAATTTTGTTGGTAAAATCACATTTTAAACACTCATGGCTTAAGTTGGCTCAGGACAGGCTTTCCTTCCTAACTACCTGTGATTAAGTGAAGTGCGAACTGGTGTCACTGGGGGAGGGAGAGCAGTCCAGTGGTTCGGGTGTTATTGTAGGATTTGGGTGATTTACAGTTAAATCCTTATTCTGGCACTCTCTGCTTGACCTTGACCAAATAGAAGCAGACCCAGATGCCTAAAGACACTTTGGTGCCTAGTACTCATTTGTTTAAAGTCCAATGAAATCAGGGAGCATTACACTAAAATGCAGAACTTCAAAAGCTTTCTAGGTAGCTTTGTTTTTTCACTTTCCATCTTTAAAATGGAGATGAAAGCATTTCCCTTTCCCGTGGGAGTGGTGTAATGATGCATACATTGAAGGCGTAAGTGCTCAGAAACCACGATAATGTCTATACTCTTGTCCCACCCCCTTTTAAGTTTTGCCGTTTACCAACTCCATGTTTATTTATCAGTCACTATTATATGCATCATAATTTACTTCTCACAGGCTAATATTAACATCCCAATGGGAGCATTTCGACCTGGTGCAGGCCACCCTCATAAAAGAAAAGAACTTACACCTGAAGAAGTGGAAGAGGTAAGAGAAAAAGGGGGGAGTTGATTTTTTTTTTCCAGGAGAATCCCTGCCACTGAAGGAAGAAGGCCTTTTAATCAATCTTATAGCACTGCGTACCAATCTTAGGTATCACAGCTGAACATGCACTGATCATTCATGGAAATAACTGGCCACCTACTAAACACATTGTTTAGTACAAATGCATCGTTCTGGTTTTGATGCCAAGGCACCTATAGGAATTTAAACTGTTTCAAAGGTGCATAGCTCTGCTTCAACAGCAGGATGATACCTGCTGTCAGGAAAGAGAGCCAGGATTTCACCAGCACTATTTATCTAGATGGGAGTTGATGGAATACATCAGGAAAAGTTATAGCAAGGCTTTGGAAGAACATGCTGCTACCTGCTGCCCTGCAGTGGGATTTATTGTTACAGCTTAACAATATTGGAACAGGTTTTCAAACCTGATGTTTTTTGGAATATTTATTAACAAGGAGAAATTGAATGTCGACACTATACATTTGCAAATTAAAAACAGGAATTGTGAACCCATTTACCTGCGTAGGGGTGAAAATACTCCATTTTAGACTGAATTCTGTGTTTGCATGCCTGTATTTTACAGGGAGCATTTAACACTGAGTTTTGAATATGAAGTCCAATTTATACCTTAACCAACACTGATCACAGAGGTTATGATTAAACACAGGTATCATGTTTCTGGATGATATTAAAGTATCTTATTTACCATGAACTTCTATAATAAACAAGAACTAAAACCAATGGTGGAGGAAAAGGTAGTGGGATACTCCAAACAAGAAAAAACCTCAAGTAAAGATGGGTGCTTATGGCTTCCTGGGCAGCTGGCTAAGTTTGGTCTTATAGTCCCCCGCCGAGAACTGGTCCTACTGGGCCAGAGCTGTGGATGCTCCCCAGAGCCAAGGGCAGGAAAGGCTCAGATTGACACCATACAGCCGGGCTGCCTCTGGCAGGACTCGGCTGGCTGGACTTGCTGCCATGCGGGCGAAGCAAAGCTGTCATGGCTGGAGGGGGTCTTGCCCTCACGCAGAGCAGAGCTGTGAGGACCAGGAGGGAGGCGGATAGCCACTTCTCTCCAGGCGTGCAGTGTCACTGCTGGTGATTCGGCCCCAAACAAGAAGCGGCCAGATTAGTTTTGGACAAGTCATCAGCTCCTTCTGACCTTGTACAGGCACTTTAAATGGTCGGGTTTAGTTACGTAAGAGCTAATTCTTCCTTTTCTGTCTAAATCAGACAGATTTTTTTCTGAATGTTGACATATTTGATATAAATAGTACTCTGTTTACAGAGAACTTTCCTGAATAAATCCAACCCAGGCTGACTTAACTCTTCTTAGGAAGATTTAAAAAAAAACAAACATACAAAGTGACCTTGAACACATACTGTGGCTTTCTCCCCTGGAAAGAAATCAAAGCATATTCTCTCTGCAGTAATTAAACTGGTGAAAGAATGCATGTTGTTAAGCAGAAACTAATATAGCATGTGTGGATTCTGCTAGTATTTGAGAAATAAAACAAATGACTAGTGCTGATAATTAGATTTGGTTGGGTAATTGAAAATTGCTTTGCTTCTCAGTTATGTGAATACTATATATGAGACAGACATTACGGAATGAAAGTTCTTGGCTCCGGTTTTATAGCCAAATGCAACCAAAGCAATGGGAGTAAAGACGACAGAAACAGATCTTATAATAGGAATAGAATAAAAACGCTACCAGTGGACTTATCTTTTCAGCTTTCTCATCTCATTAAGTTTTGCAATACAGCTTGTGATTCTTCAGATCAGCTTTAGACAAATACAACTTTTGCTAACATTTCTTAACATTTGTCACTATATTTTAAAACCTTGGCAAAGGAGATGAGGGAAATACGGGTCTTACTCACAGGGATGATGGAGTCAGAAGGGAACACGTATTTTTGAAGGTCAACGGAGCGGACATGTTAACATACAAAAGAAACGGGGGGCGGGAATTTCAGAAGATAACTCTTCTTCAGTCAGAGCATTTCCATGCAGGTATTTGTTAACTCTTGTCGTATATCTAAGTCACTCTTCAGACTTCCTTCAATAAAACTGAAGGCCAAGGTCTGATCTCAGCTGTGCATTGCACACAGAGTGGGTGATATAGGAGGGGGTGCAGTCATAAATAGCACACACCTGAGATTAGAAGGGAAAGCTAACACCAATTTATGGAGCGCAAAGTCTCCAAACCGTGGTCAAAGTTTGCACCGTTTGTACTATGAGAAGGAATGGTATTGTAGATGACTTGAAACAGTATTTTTAACACAGTATCTGCTATGGGGGTTTGGCGGATGGTAGTTTTTCCCGATTATTCAGATTAGCTAGCTGTGCAAGAAAACTCTCAAAGGAAACAATACAAGCTCATGGCTTAAAGATCAGATAGGAAGAGAATGTCAGTTTTCTAAAATTCCTTGTCTATTTGCCACTTGACATTGCAAAAAGTCTGTTTCCTCTTTAGCATGCGGTCCATTAGTCAATAGAAAAAACAGGGCTTTACTGGCCAATAATATTTGACAGATAACTTTGTAATTTTAAAAATGAAGTCAAATATTAAGAATTGAATGTTCAAGGCCAATACACCTTTCCAAAAAGGGTGGCTAATGAATCTAAATACTGGAAAAGGCCATCCCAAGAGGACATTCACAGAGTAATCAAAAAAGAAAAAAAAATTTAATTGTGAAATTATTTGCAGTAAAATATTAATTCATCTCAAAACCTCCATGATTCCCCCTCTATGCCAGCTTTATAAAATACAGAACAGGCTGGATGAACCTTAAACTCCCTACTGGAAAACTACTCCTTCAAAACATTGCTCAATCTAGAATAGAAATTGTCTAAAATACATGCTCTACCTCACCTAGGAGCAATAGTACAGCCGAGGAAGTACCAAGGGCTGAAATACTGTGGTCCGTCGGGAAATTAGCTGAGATGCTCGCTATTGTGTAAGTGCTGTTATTTAGCCTGAATTTTTACAGTGTCAGCAAAATAGCTGTCAGCCACTACCTTAATTCAAACATAAAATGACAAAACCCCTTCTGGTCTTACAACTGAGGTTGAGAAAAATTAAACATCAGCTTGAACTGAGCTTGGATGGAGCTTTTGGGGTCCATAACCTACTATCATAGCTCTTCTCCAGAGCTGCAGAAGTGCATGATGATTTTCCTCCCCAGCTGGCTGGCAGCTATGAGACTCTGAAAGAAATTAGATGATAAAAATGGTTCTTCCGCTTTTTTTGCCTAAAATATGAAGGACCTGGGAGTTGCCTTTAATGCTCCACTCAGTTAATTTTCTGCTAATGGTCTGACACTGTAAATGCTTACTCATTTACCAAAAGATCCACATTCCTCTGCGCTAAGCAACTTCAATTTTTTTTTTCAGAATGTTTTTAGACATTTTAGACAACAACCAACAAAATAACCTATCTCTTCCTGCCCTTCCTCCCCAGTTTCCATTGGGATTGCATTTAGTATAAAAACGTCCTTTCCTGTTTTTCAAATAAGGCACCTATGCTCATGCTCCAGAAATTGCTATTGAGGCAGTAAGGTCACTGGTATCCTTTTGTGCAGAGTGTTCCTGCTTCGACAGAGGAGGAGAAAGACAAGAAACATCTCCCAGGAGCTAAGAAACTTCCAGGTCCTGCTGTCAACTTGACAGAGATTCAGAACATAAAGAGCGAGCTGAAATTTGTCCCCAAAGCTGAACAGTAGCTGGAAGAAGCAGGTGAGTAAAAGAGAGGTTCTTTGCATGGCTCTAGGAGAAGCAGGCTGATCCAGAAACCTCCTCGTGTCAAAAGATAACTTTCCAATTACTTCAAAGGGCCCGGAATCTCACCCCGTATTTCAAAAACGAAATATAAGAAGAAAAGGTCATAATCCTTGGAATTCTCTGTTATTTCAAACATGGAGCAAGTAGGGGACTATATCCGATGATCTACGGCACCCATCAACTGGCCTAACAAAAAGTGTATTCAGCTGTTAGGAATATTGAAGTCAGCTTAAAAATACCAGCTTCTTGCTTTGCAAGCACAAGTTCCAGTTTTACAGAATATAGGACTTGTATTTGTACACACTAACTACAAATAAATGTATTACAATGCAAATAAATTTATTGCAGTGATGGACAAGTAGGTCAGTAATTTTAAAAAGCTCCTTTGGAACATTAGATATTTATTTTATTTCTGTAATTCAAAACTGACATGCTAATGGCTCCATGTATTTGATCACACAAATGTGCCCAATGCCACTTGTGGCACCCAAAGACTTGCTATATAACTGTGCGGGGCTCAGAAATATGATATAGGACCTTGGGGAGATCCATGCTCCTCTGAAGTGGCAGCTGGAGAGCAGGAAGGGACCCTCAGGCACTGCAGACAGCACCAGACACCTATGGGTTGAGCCATTGGTCTATGATTAGCATCACAGCTCATACTTCATCTTATTTTGCTCACTGTCTGGATGGAGATCAGCAAAAAGTGGTGTCCCTCAGGGGTCCATATTGGGACCGGTACTGTTTAATATCTTCATCAATGACATAGTGGGATGGAGCGCACCCTCAGCGAGTTTGCAGATGACACCAAGCTGAGTGGTGCGGTCGACACACCAGAGGGACGGGATGCCATCCAGAGGGACCTGGACAAGCTCAAGAAGTGGGCCCCTGTGAACCTCATGAGGCTTAACAAGGCCAAGTGCAAGGTCCTGCACCTGGGTCGGGGCAACCCCCGGTATCAATACAGGCTGGGGGATGAAGGGATTGAGAGCACCCCTGCCAAGAAGGACTTGGGGGTACTGGTGGATGAAAAGCTGGACATGAGCCAGCAATGTGCGCTCGCAGGCCAGAAGGCCAATCGTATCCTGGGCTGCATGAAAAGCAGCGTGGCCAGCAGGTCGAGGGAGGTGATTCTGCCCCTCTCCTCTGCTCTGGTGAGACCCCACCTGGAGTACTGCGTCCAGCTCTGGAGCCCTCAGCATAAGAAGGACACGGACCTGTTGGAGCGGGTCCAGAAGAGGGCCACGAAAATGATCAGGGGGATGGAACACCTCTCCTCTGAAGAAAGGCTGAGAGAGTTGGGGTTGTTCAGCCTAGAGAAGAGAAGGCTTCGGGGAGACCTTATTGCAGCCTATCAGTACTTAAAGGGGACTTATAAGAAAGATGGGGACAAACTTTTTAGCAGGGCCTGTTGTGATAGGACAAGGGGGAATGGTTTTAAACTGAAAGAGGGCAGATTTAGACTAGATATAAGGAAGAATTTTTTTACGCTGAGGGTGGTGAAGCACTGGCATGGGTTGCCCAGAGAGGTGGTGGATGCCCCATCCCTGGAAACATTCAAGGTCAGGTTGGACGGGGCTCTGAGCAACCTGATCTAGTTGAAGATGTCCCTGCCCACGGCAGGGGGGTTGGACTAGATGACCTTCAGAGGTCCCTTCCACCCCAAACTATTCTATGATTCTATGATTATTTTATTTAAAAGGAAATATTCAGCACTTCAATGCAGATTTCAGAGTAATTTCTATTTTATTTCAAACAAGGCCCATAAGCCTCCGTTATTCTACTTTCTGAGCTTTAAAGAAATGAGTGATGATTTCTGTCCTTGAAACTATCCTCTGATTTTCTTTGAAAAGCCTGAGTCAGTAAAGACGCATCAGGCAGTTACAATGAAAATTCAGCTGTACAGAGAAGTTCCAATACAAAAACCCCTGGCTACAGTAAGAAATAGATAGTTTTGTCACAGAGTAGTCATCTGAATTGCCAGTTGTGCCTATTGACACAAGTCCTTTTTATCATGAAGAGAGGCAGAGGAGCTAAGCTGAGTAGAAGAACATCATCTGGAATTTACTGCACCAAAACATAAATGAAGAACAGAAGAAAACAGAAAGCAGTGCAAAAGGGTTCTGGGAACGCAGGAGCACTACGAAACAGCAATCTTGAAAGAAATGGTGTATAATCTGAGTGAATTGCCCCAACACACACTGCAACATATTAACTTATTTTTATGTACAGCATAAATATGCCATTTAGAAGAAAAAAGTGTTTAGTTTTTTTCTTGCTTTTACTCTGCTGTGTCATAATGTTCCTGTCATTTTAAAGAAACAATGGAGTCTTTCTCTTCAGAAAACTTGGAAAAAGAAAATTAACATTTTGTAAAATATAACATCCTAGTCATTGCACTAAAGCAATGCCCAGAGAAATATGACTTTTTAATGTGAGGTTTTAAAGAGGTTTTTCTCTGTAAGAGATATTTAGACATAAATTTAACCCCATATTTATTCTCAGATGATTGCAATTTTCAATGTTTAAAACAGTTTTTAAATAATTAGTTTACTGAGAGTCTGACAGAAACATTTAGGGTGTGCACAGAGATTCACTCTAAAGAAAAGATTTCTACAGAAAGGTCAGCAAAGTGAAGGTTGTCTTGAAAGCTGTGAGGTCATTATGAAATAATTTCTGTCCCCATCCTTCTTTTGATGTGTCATGGCTTAACCTCAGCCGGCAACTGAGCACCACACAGCCGCTCACTCACTCTCCCCACCCCCCAGTGGGATGGGGGAGAGAATCTGAAGAGTAAAAGAGAGAAAACTCATGGGTTGAGATAAAAACAGATTAATAATTGAAATAAAATAATAATAATATTAATAATAATAGAATATACAAAGCAAGTGATGCACGATGCAATTGCTCACCACCTGCCAACTGATGCCCAGCCAATCCCCAAGCAGTGGCCCCCCCCGGCCAGTTTTCCCCCAGTTTATGTACCGAGCATGACGTCACATGGTATGGAATATCCCTTGGGCCAGTCTGGGTCAGCTGTCCTGGCTGTGCCCCCTCCCAGCTTCTTGTGCCCCTCCAGCCTTCTCAGTCGGTAGAGCATGGGAAGCTGAAAAGTCCTTGACTAGTGTAAGCACTGCTCAGCAACAACTAAAACATCAGTGTGTTATCAATGTTGTTCTCATCCTAAATCCAAAACCCAGCACTGTACCAGCTACTAGGAAGGAAATTAACTCTATACCAGCCGAAACGAGGACATGATGTTGTATTGGTTATCAGGTTCTGACAGTGACACGGATTTCTAGATTTTGGATAGTACAGTCACAGATCATATCTGAAAACTTAGGTTCTAGAAGAGTTGCAGGCACAGTACTCACTGGAGACTAGGAGTTTGGTTTTGGTTGCAGTGCAGGACTAAGCATGTGCATAAATTCTACATAAAATTGAGATGTAAGTCAATCACTTGCCACATCCAGCAGCCTTGAATGGTACTAAATCTAAGGATTGTCCCCTATAGAGGGCATTCATCAGTTTGGTTGTTTTAGGCATGGCCTGCAGCCTTGTATAAAACGCGATATAGTCAGTGATTTGTTTTATGACTGACCATGCCAAGCCAGTAAAGATTATCTTTATTTGCAAGAAATCCATGCTCACATCTGCCTGATACTTTGCTTCATCTCCAAGAAGGGGTTTCTGATCATCCTTTGTATGTGATGCTCTCTAAACAGTGGTAAACTGACTGGTCAATAGAAATGCCTGTGCAGAGTGCGTGCCGATAAATGAGGGTGTTCTTTGGTTTTCACAGTTTGGAAATGAATTCTCTCTCACATCAGTACAATAAACTCTTCAGATACTCACTGTCAAGGGATTTCTCTTTGTTAGGATTCTTATATTTCTTGGGGTACTCTGTAGGAAATACCCACTGAAACTTGTAGAATAATACCAAATTCTCTGGATAATTTCCATTATGCTGTGATCCTATAACGTGATATCATAAAAGCATCAAAAATCTACATAAATATGTCAAAAATACCAAATGTTTTACAACTACAACAATTATTTCTAACACTTCCTCCTACTATTGTCACTTTTCATCCGATAGTTTCAGTAAATTGCAAGTCAACATGATCAATTTTGTTTTAATTTTGATCCATGTTTTCTTGCTCGGTTTTACAGAGTGCAAACACATCAGCAAAAATAAGGAACATGCAAAACGGTAGGTTGGTTCCCATTCCTACAGAATTTGTACTTTAGAGTAACTTCTGTTAAATATCTTTGGTCTTGCTCTTTCACCAAATCGGGAAACACGAATAGACTTGCTAAGATCGTAGTTGTGAGTCTAACAGTTTGTGGGAGGGATATAATCAGTGAGATGTCATGAAGCTGGATCCACTGAAGGTCATAAAGTGCTTATCAGTTAAGATAGTCCTGTAGTCATCCCCTGCTGCTGGTCTACCATCTATAATTAACTAATTAGCATACCCTTCTTTGTTATAAAGATTTTTTTTCTTCCACAGACCTGCAGATGATGTGTTTGATGCGGCTAGTTTTAATACACCAAATGAGTTGTGATTCCTTTTCCTTTTCTCCATCTACAATTTTTTTTTTGCTGCTCCCTTCGCACGTGCACATTTCTACATGCACGAGCAAAACGTATGCAAAATAAAATAGCAATAAAATAGCACACACTAGTCAGCTAAATATATGTCCTATTGAATAAGTAATGTTAGGAAGCATTCAATTTGTGACAAATGGAGCCTGCTATGGCTGAGATTTAATGCTGATTATTGCGGTATCTCACATGATAACTAGCATGGTGGTTGTACCTGGAAATGGGACTGAGCACAAATTGGCATTTCACCTGAACATGTATATTAATCACAGCCAGTTACTGCTGCAACTCATGTTTGGGTTCTTTCTTCATTCTGTACCCCTTCACTTTTTGTGTCCTGAAGTGTGGGGGTTTGTGTACCGAGACTTTTTACAATGCGCCATGGAGGGCCATGGAGTCTGAATGCTGGACTTCGGTTTTAAAGGTCCTAAACCTTCAGCTAGAGTGGTCTAGTCTTGTCCTCTTGAAGGGGACTTTCATACTTACTGAAGGAACTTCGCAAAAGGCAAAAAGGGAAATTTACTGCCTTGAAGTTACAACAAATTGAGTCGTAGACATACGGGCAGCACTCCTGGCACTGTGTTCTGGTCGTGTTTGGAGGAAGGACTTGTCAGGATCCCCATCACAGTTCTACGCAGAATTTGGTCAGACAAGGTTGCTGAGCCATGCCTGGGCTGTCCCTGATGGGGTACCTATCTTGTTCAAGGTGTGAGAAACCATGCAACTGGTACTTGTAGATAATCTGTTGTCTTTACTTGGAACTCTACTAGGGAGGGTGGTTTAATTGCAGAAGCTGAGTGATAATTCTGTTGTCAGGTTACAGAAGCAGGGGAGTTGTATTTTGAGGGAGGAAGATTAAACAGCTAGCAAAAGCTTCACAGGGCAGCTTAGACTTTGTATTACTTGCAGCATTACCTCTTCTGTAACATATTGGGAATCCTGCCTCGCAAAAAATGAGGAATCTTGTCAGCAGAGCAGCCTCTGAGATTGACATCGCTTGGGAAAGAAAGAGAGAGAAAGGGGAAAAAAAAAGTCACTTAGGGAATAGAGCTCTTGTATCCATACTTACAAGATGTTCCTTGGTGTTGCTATTAATTATTTACAAAAAATGTTAATTACTCTGGGCTAAAAATACACATTATAACTTTGTGCACGGAGTACTGTGGATTTTAACTACAGTTTCATGCTATATACTGCTCTTAAGCTGCATCTCACTTAACAGTAGCCATCTACCGCTCCCAGTGTCACTGCTCTGACATACTGTCAGAGATTGTGTCTTATGCCTGTGCTCACATGGACCAGAGGGATATGGTTAAACTGCTGTACAGCAACAAGCAAAGTTATTGCCATTTTGTCCAGCAAAAACATCCAGTGCCTTGCTAGTAGAGTAACACTGACATGCTGTGAGCTCTTGAAACAGCCCCACAGTTTTAAGAAAATGTGTTCATTTGATTAAGCCCAAGTAGCCAGCCCTTGTGTGAGAGAAGGGAATCCTGCATCCAGAGGATGCCAAGGTAGGTCAGGAGCTCAGATCTCCTCAGCTGAAGTGGGAACAACGGGGTAAAGAAGGAGGATGTGCTGCAAGAATTTCTGCAGGACCCTTCTGCCAAAGTCAGAGGAGGCTTGAGGGGGATCTCATCAACGTATATAAATACCTGAAGGGTGGGCGCAAAGAGGACCGAGCCAGGCTCTTTTCAGTGGTGCCCAGTGACAGGCCATCACTGGACCCACTCACTGTTTGGCCTGTGTTAATTTCAAAGTAGTTCTTGTGTTTTTCTGTCCCTGGTTTCCTACCATCCTGCTGTCTTTAGTTCAGTTTTCCCACATTAGTAGCACTTGGGGATTTCATGGCCAGCAATCAATTTTGCCAGGTCACTTCTGTTTGTAAAATTGTCCTAAGAAACTAGGTAGTTGAGGGGTTTTAGGATTTTTTAATGGCGTGTTTAAGGTTCTTTTGGTTTGCCTTCCAGGTTTTTTGAGTCTACTTATGTCATGCTTTCAGACTTTAAAACAGAAGAGCTAGAAATTTCTTTTCAAAGAGAAAACTGGAATCCCCAGGACATAATTTAATATCAGAGGCACCTTTGGAATCATGTTATCTCCCCGAGTGAAAAAAGTTATTCATGTTTTATTTCCCAGAGTTTCTGTGTTCAGAAGTAAAAATTGAGTTCATTGTCTCTAACATGGCCTGCAGCCGTCCATTGCGAACTGAGAGTCTCTTCTCTACCACCAACAAAATGCTGTAGTAAGCCCCCAGCATGTCATTCCTCAGGCCTTTGCAAGTCAAGGAGGGGTTTCCTTCTCATTCTCTTGTTCAATGGTGGAAGTGAGGAGGAAAGCATACTGGTCAGACTCTGCTTTCTAGATGCTTAAGAAAGCTTGAAGGTATGCATTAGGAGGTCGATTTTACCGAGTAAAGAACAGGGCATGTTCTTACGAGCAACAAATACTTCTACATAAACTAGTTTGGAAAAGATTGTGTTTTGTGGTTTTGAAAACTGACTAATAACTTCAAAACAAACACTGAAAAATCAGAGAACATTTTGCTCCAAAGCAAACTATGGGAATGGATACTTATATTTTTTCAGAACAGAAAATAGGCAAAAAAAGTCTTTTATTTCCAAACTGTGTCTTCAAGCAGAGCATTTTTATTACTGGAAGAGGCAAGCACAAAGTAATAACTCAGAGAACTCTACTAATTTTTAGAATGTGAGCATGTTATTTACTCTTCTACCTTCACCATATTCAAGAGAGTTTGCAGACATGTAGAGATGAACAGGCCTCTACACACCGACAGAAGAAATTTCTTCATTGAACCTCTCACTTTGAAACGTTAATGCCCTTAAAGTAAAAAAATACTTCCCGTGTTAGCAATGTGGACCCACAAATCTCTGCTCTGTTCTCAAGTGAGAAACATCAGTTTCTGGGAGAAAGTTCCAAGTATTTTGTTTGAAAGCTGAAAATTCTCCTTTAAAAAAAATATTAAAATTAAATCACTGCTATTTAATAACTGCTTTCCTGTGATCACTCTGTTGATTACCTGGTCCTGAACTTTTATTGTCAGACTCTTTTATATAGAAACCCCTATGTTCCCATCAGTGCTGTTCATGACGGATTTTTGTAAGAACTAAACTTTTTTAGTCAATTCCCTGAGTTGGATGCAATTTCTGGGGTGGCTTCCCTCAAATGAAGCTCAGAAAGGCAGGAGGCTTCCTGAAGATATCAGGTGCGGAGGGATTGGTGAAGTGTGAAGATGGGATGCAGTCAGCAGGCTTTTTCTTGCTTACCTCTGCTGTATGTATTAAGAGGTAGTACGAATGAACTGCAGCACTAAACAATAAGTGCCACTGGAATGTATTCCTCTTGGAAATCTCAGAACAGGACATCAGGAGTCCCTAAAACATCAGCTATTTGCTGTGTGAACAGATCCTGGTATTTAGAGAAGGTGCTGTGACTTAAATGGCGCTTACCCCAAGGCACACGCATATAAACCCATGCAGAACTAATTGTAACCAGGGAACCGTGGGCATTAGAAACTGTTTGGAGAGCGGGAAAGAGATAGTACTGACCACTATTAAAGAGTCAGGAGTGAGATGAGAGCAATGCTGTTTCTTTGTACCTGGGAACTGTCCCGCCAGCGTTAGGTATGGAGCACTCAGACACTCTAATGACAGGCGTCGTCAGGAACCTAAAATAATAAGTAATACCAGTCTCTCTAACCTTACATAGTTGAAAACATGTTCAGCACAAAGGTTTTCAAGTGCCTACATCAGAGTAAAAAGCTAACTGCTTTTGAATACATGAAGTGCAACTTCCTACGTTATTAACAGCTCAAATAGTTTTATCAAATCTACATAAATTGTAGCCAATTAAGCTGACAGTATGATCTGAAATATCACGGCTCTGATGTGATAATCAAATGAATTTTCTTCTAAATTTAGTGCCTCATCATTTTGTTTTATAGTTTTTATTCATTTCATTTGATAAAAGACTACCTAATTATGTTTTCACAGCCTTGTGCTCAAGAACCACATAAATTACTGCATCACTGTACTTTGTCATCTCTTGCAGAGATGGCTTGATATTGCGTGAGCCTTGTGATCCCTGTCTGGGAGCAGGCCATCTACAAGTGTCACGAGCCCTACTCTGTACTTAGGACTAGGTCTGCTTCAGCCACCGAATTGCTGTGCCTTGTTTTGAAAAGTGTAGCTCTTTTTAGTGCCAAGGCTACCTCTATTCCACACTTGGTTGCAAATTCCTTCTGAGAATACATAACATCGTATAATGGTAGAGCTCACCGTGTATAGGTAGAACATCGTATATAGGTAGAGCTCACCATTATAGTGGTCCCAACACTACTGAGGAAATATTACGCTGCAGATGTTATTGGTTTTTGCTGTCCCTATCTGCTGCCGTTTTAACCTCCTAATTCTCCTCTGACTTGCAGCAACAGCCTCAAATACACTGTATTTCCATGCACTAAGAGACCAAAGTAAACAGCATAAATAAGCATTTCCTACTGGGATATGTATTGGTTTTACTCTCAGTGTTGGTCATACTTTATTTTTCACATTTGATTTGCTGCAGGTTGTAGCTAGTTGAAAGCAAACACAGCTGAACTAACCTTTACTTGAAATTGGGAACAAGTATAGAGTCCAGTTTTCTCTCCCTCCATTTAGTGGTTGTATTAGTATGGCTGTATTTGTTTCTGACCGCAAATGGCTGAGCTCCATGTACAGACATAGATTCAATAAAAGCTGAATAAAACCCTCAGACTTGGTGCTCAGAACTTACTCCCCCACTTCGGTAAAGTTGCAGTAATATTGCTTTTAATTTAATAATTCAGTTATTCAACTGATAAAAAAACAAATCGCGTCCTTCAGCTTTTAGCTCTCCTAGATCTTTGTTCCTGTTTGTTGCCTCGGAGCAAACCCCGTCTTAAAATTGCTGTTACTTCTGCACAGCCTTACAGAGCCTTTCACGGTACAGAAATGTAATCTTGGAGCACAAAATAGCTGTGGCCGTGAAGGCACTTAGGGAAGAAGTGGGCGATGGCTGTACTTGCCCTGCTTCCTAGCAAATGAACCATGGGAGAAGCAGGCTAACCGGCCCATGGCCGCTGCCGTGTTAGTGCATTTTAACAGCGGTGGTAGCAGCAATACTGGCGCGCACAAGGAGACAGCAGGACTGGCAAAATTACTTCTACTGAGGAAACATCAAAGAACAAAAAACTTCCCCCAAAGCCAAACTGCTGCTGTTCTGAGGGAAGGACATGATGACAATAACTAGATGGTGTTATCTGAAGGCTTTGAAAGGTTCAGCCTTTATGTATAAGATGAAACCAACACAAAGTGTGTACTGAAATGGAAGAAAATACAAATCCAAAGACTTGAAACCAGATATTTGAGCTGAAATAGGCAGAATACAAGGAACAGCAAACCTCCAATTGTTTCTGTTTGCAAATCATGCTGTTCTTGAGTGCAGGGTCCTTCCCAAAGATTGTCGAAAACCAGGACAGAGTATGTCCTCTGCTGTACACAGCATTTAAGTAAGGATCTCAGATCTTTTACTTTTGAATTTCTCAATTTCCTTGGTTTTATGGTTTTGTATGAAAACAGTTGAATTGTTCTGTCTCTTCAGGGTCTGAACGGAAGCTTTTATTTTGGAAAAAAAGTGTAATCTTTCTCCCTTTTAGTTCTCAAGACAAGAAGAGCTCTCTCTGTGAAGACAAGAGGCATAGTTCACACATTTTGCTGAAAGTGAAGTGAATTCAGACGGGCATATCTCACATGTAGCCTTTTTTTTTTAGTTTAAGCCCTTCATTCAGAAAGTACCAAATTAGGCAATGATGTAGTATTGCAGTCCTTTCCACTCTTTATATGCTTTTCTTATTTTTATTCTTAAGTTTGGCACGTCTTGGAATAGATTTGCTATTAGATGTTTGAACAATTACTTCTGGGGCAAATCAGTTCTGCTTTTTTAAGGAGGGGCTAAGTGTTGTCTGTCAAGTTACTGCAGTTTAACACATTAGTAGCCAACACCTGAGTCACTGCTGAGCATGTGCATACTTCAAAGTCTTTGACAAATCCGTAGAAACCTCGTGAAGATTTTCATGTTCTGCTTCACATGTGTAGAGAATAAGAGGTTGAACCTGGCCAAACACCACAACTCAGCTGACAAGCAGTAGCTTGCTGGGTCACAGGGAAACTTGGTCAGATGTCCAAATGTGAAGTTATTTGCAGTTTGGTTAAAATTAAAGAAATCTGTTTCCCTAAGGCAGGATGAGAAGTAGAGCAATTAGCTCAAACTCCTTCAATGCCTTACTTTAATAGACACCATGGAGATGACTGGAGACTGGCTCCCAGTGAAGCTTGTGCTGACCTGAGGCTAAAGGCCTCATTTCTGAGCTGAAGATTGACCATCCTTTAGCAAAGGAAAGTCCTCGGGATCCGACCTGCAGCGAGAGTTTTGGCATCTAACCATTTCCATCAAGGCAAGCCTCTGGCATGAAAATCATGTGCAATGGCATTAGAGTGCCTTGAGCCAATGGAGCCTTCCTTCATGTCCCTGACCAGTGGCTGGGATTTTATTGACAGCACAGGGATCAGATACATTTGGGGCAGAACAACGCAGGCAGCTGTTTCTGGTAGCTGTGGAGGATGGCAGAACAATGCGTTGCACCGCTGTGTACTCGTTTGCCTCAGAGAGGCACTACAAGCTCTGTGCCCCCCAAAGGCTCTCTTTACCACGGAGGTGATCCTCTTGCATGATCTACCAGTGGATACAACTGCCTGGACTCTACCTTCTGTTAAACACCCACTGGCTGGCTGGCTTCACCGTTAAAGAGAGCAGCTGAAGTGCCCCAGACCCTGGGGTTAGGCAGACAGGACTGGAGAATAGATGGCCCAGAGCCTACGGCACCACCTTCTGCCTTGATCGCTGTTTCCCAAGGGCTGGATGAAGGCCAGCATTGTCTTCCCCTGCCAGGGTGCCCTAGCATTGCTCAGGGACAAGTCCTGGTCCCTCCCAAGAGGAAATGGGCTGTAAGGAGACATACGAGGTTACAGAGAGAGAAGAAAGGGGGGTGGAGACCCCTGTCTCACCCATAGTACCCAGCGTCTCTGATCACACAGGTCCATTCAGAAACCTTCTGCCCTGCAGAAACCTGCTCTTCTGCCATCTCAAGAAGATGGTGCTGCATATGCTGTTAAGAAACCTGGAGCCACTGCTGCAAGCAGCATCGTGAAACTTGTGTGGAGAGCTGTTTAGATACAGCTAACAGAAAAAAAAAACAACCAGATTGTCTTCTCTGGGGCTTCAGCAATGTCCTGAGTAGAGCCAGGAGCCATTTCCCCTCACACTGGATTTACAGTGTGAACCGTCTCCTCCAGATTCGCACCTGAGTACCTTTTTTTAAAAACAAGAACAATTTGAAAACATGCAAGAGAAGGGACGTGCTGGTGGCCCCTCCCGTCTGCCTTGGCTCAGCATTTATCACACATACCCAGCCAGGATGCATGAATAAAGCAGGTCGATTCCTTCTTCTCCTCAAAAGGATTAAACCCTACATTTCTTGCATCCCTGGAGACTGCAGACTACCTTGGCAGGGGGACCCGTTCTAGACTTCGAGATAAAGCTAGGCTGCTGTGCAGAAATGAATTAAAATTAATCTGTAGACAAGTGAGCCTGATGGCAGCTTAGCAATGTGGAGCTCAGCTGGCAGTAGGGAAACCTGCTTCCATGTGCTTTAGCCTGTGGATTGCTGTGTACCTTGTCTAAAGGCTAATTTGTGTGGCTGTGTTTAAAAGAAAGCAGGGTAGCTGCTGCTGTGGGTTTGTACAAAGCCTGATGCAATTAGGTAGGTGCTGAGGCGGAAGGTGTCTTGTGGAAACCCACCAAGCTTTTGGGTGCTGCTCAGGGTTACATGTCTCCCAGGTGCTCAGCTGAGCAGGTTTATCAAGACTCAGGTATTTGTAGATGGGCATGAGCACAGTCTGAGGTTATGGTGTAGGTGGACCACGATTTTGAGTGTTGCAGTTTTGGAGTGAAGCACCTACATTTGCACCTTAGGGATCTCAGTCGCTGGGACTCTGCCCCCCAGTACTAAGGAGCATGATCCCATTGCCACTCTGGGAACTATGCTCCTAAATCGTTTAAGTGCTTCTCAAATTCCCACTCCAAATTTCAATATGCAAATTGCATATTGTTCATTGTTAAGAGTGAATGGGCCTCTGTGTCCTCCTGCAGTTAGAGCCAGGACTCGTACTGATACAGCTGCGGGAGTGTTCCAACAGGAACTGCTACATGTAAATTCTGAGAAACACCTTTCTGCAGAGCTGAGCAAAAGAAATCTTTTTCACAGAAACTGTAGACTGTGTTGGTGGAAATTCAAAACCAAAAAATAATTGGTCTTGGATGCATGTTTTTTAACAGCAGGTGACTCCTCTCACCTTTTCCTTCTATTTCTCTGTGGAAAACATACTTCCCCCCCCTCCCAGTTTGTTTAGTCAAAAAACAATTTTGTGTTGTGAAACAGGGTGTCATGGGACAGTTTAGTTCTCCCATATATCTTCCACTCAATCCTAATATTTCATTTCTAAATGCTCGCCTGTCACAGATTGCAAAATCAAGTATTAACAGTACAGTCTTGTACAGACAACATGCTGTAACGCCTTTGTTTATGTTTTGAAGAAATCTATTTACTCCAGGGGAAAAAATGGGCTTACATTTGAAGCTCTAATAAATGACAAAACCCTATAAACACAACATGTATATATACTGGTTACTGATGTGAAAGAACTTCATGTGTACTGTAGCTGTACGTATAAAACACTAACCGACTCGACAATAAGCTTTCCAAAGAAGAGACAATTACCACGCTACCTGCAGTAGCTTTGAAGAAGCAAGGTAATGCGAGGAATTAAGCATATCCTGCATGGACCAGATGTCAGAACACACGGTTTTCTAATACAGTCAGTTACATGTCAGGTTAAATTAGCCGCCTGACTGTGATGTCTTGCCTTCATGCTTACCCATCTCTGAAGAGATCCTGTAGGTCATGTACAAGATGGCTGTCAAGTTTCCCGAACTGATTAACACCTCTCGCTTTTCTGCGGCAAGGAGGCCACAAAATCCAGGACAAGAGTGTTAAATATTCAGAAGAGGGTGCAGAGAAGGTGGGTTAGGGAAGAACTGCATGCCGGGTTTTGACAGTTAGCAATCACTTTCTTGCCACGCTTCCTTTTCCTCCTGTTTGCTGTATTTTTTCAATGTATTTTGCTTCATATGAAGTGCTAAGCATTCAGAAAAAAAGTATTTGCAAAGTGCACAGAGACCTCCCAGTCCCAATTTGAATATTTTGAAAATAATACCATAGCCAACTTCCACCTCTTCTGAAACTGTATTTGCAGGGATGTGACCGTTGTCTCAGGTCCTCTGGTTTTATTGCACATGCCAGAGTTATACTGAAAGAAGACAGGTGGATGAATAGTAGCACGATTAATCACGGTTCAGTCACGCTATGATATTATCTGTGGGCATATCAGATGTACACTATTTTTATATGGAAGGACACTCACTCATACATTATGAATACTGTTGAGAAGAAGCCATACGACCAGAAGAGAGTAGCATCTTTAGAAGCTGTAACTAGCACAATGAGTCAAACGTGGGCTATTTGCACAGCCTGGGTAAGGTGGCACAAGAGGCAGAATTCGTGATGAATAAATTGGATATCAATGCCCAGATAGAGACGACTGAGATTTCTATTTTCTTGCTTGGAGAGGAGCCCCTTCTCAGCATCTCCAAGATCACAGAGCTTGCTGCTAATGCATTTAAAGCAAAGAAATCAATCCGAGAGAGCTTAGTGATGGGTATTGCTTCAGGAGCGGCAGCACTTGGCCTGCCCCAACGCCATCACGCCCACGTTCCCCATCCTTGTTCCCACAATACAGCCATACTAAAGTGGCGAGCCACACGGCTCCACACCAGCCCTCCAGCTGAGGACGAACAACCTCCCCTGCCTTCGCAACCTCAGCGGGGACCACTAAACATCACTTCAGCTGACTGGGATCTCTGGGCACATCTTCTCTTTTAGTTGAAGAGCAGCACGGAGCAGCGCCGCTGGCCTCGCAGAGTTTCAGGCCGCCCGCGTGCCTGTGAAATCCCTGAAAAATCCTGAAAGAGCTGAAATCACGGCAGAGCTACATCCCGTTGCTGAGATTTTGAAGCAAACCCGACACCCTGGCAACGCCCTCGCTGGGGTGCAGCTCCGGGCAGCTTCTGAGGCGAAGCGGGACGATTCTCTCCGCAACTTTCATTGCCCTTTCGTTTCGAAACGGAGAGCGCAGCGGGCGGGGGCGGAGGGGCGCTTGCAGGACGGGCCCCCTGCCCCGGTTGCCGGGGGGGGGGCTCCGGCGGGGGGCGGGGGGGGGGGGGGGCGGCGCGG
>NW_008824468.1:1641134-1649221 GCF_000699105.1 Pygoscelis adeliae
CGCCTGTGACAGAGCTCCGGCAAGAAGGGGGGTAGGTTGAGGGGTACCGGGGAGTCTGAGAAGGAGGCGGGCTGCTGGACCCGCTCCCTGCCATCCCTGGGACGGGCCTGCCAGGCGGGAAGGCTCATTGCAGGAGGGTTGGACTGGACGGCCTTTAAAGGTCCCTTCCAACCCAAATTATTCTATGATTCTAGAAATCACGGTCAAAACATGTATGTAAATACTGCGTCGTGACAGTAACTCTTAAGGAAACTAGAGGGCAGCATTCTAAAATACTTCAAGCTCTAAAGATGCAGATAGGTACGTCCTCGGCTTCCCCAAAAACCGTTAAGTGCCTAACTCCTAGGGGTTTTGCATGTTTAACCAGCTAAATGCTTTCAAAATACTGTCCTGAGATGGCTCAGGAAGCTTATTGCATAGAAATAATAGTCATTGCTGTGTGTCAGCGGCCAAGCAGCTCCTATTGTAAGCCTGCCAATTATTATACCCAATATAACCGAGTTGCCATTTCCTTATCCCTCCCTTTGTCTCAGAGTTGTTGTGTCATGAATTGTGTTTTATTGTGTACTAGAAATCACTTCGGACTGGACAAGGTTTTTTTTATTATTATTACATGTGTGAGTATTGCTTAGCATCTGCATGGGGCTTGGCTTCTGACCCGTCCATCGTGGGATGTTTGCAACGACCCTTGCAGTGGCAGAGAAAGACGGAGGGAAGTGAACCGTCATGGTCAAATCGCCAAGAAGGAAACAAAATTAATAGAAAATTTATTTGGATTTTTTTTTTTTTAACTTCTCATGGTCCAGTCTTCGAGTCTGGGGGAGATCGGACGTACAGTATAATTTTTAGGACTTGGGGTTGTCAAAGTGAATCTTGAAGAGCAGCATTGAAGTGTTTGGCATCACACACCTGAATGAAGGTGGAGATCAATGCAGCAGGAGACTGAGGAGAGGCGGAGGCTGTGGAACCAGTTTGGACACGCCAATTTTATGGTATACTGCAGAGCTGGGCCCTGCCCTCAGCTTGACCACAATGGTGCAGGAATAGCTGGGCCTAAACTGTACTATTTAGAGTTTTAAAAAATAGAATATTTCTCCACTGATTTGAGAAACTGACTGCCTCCAGCAACTTCCGGACGTTAGGAGTGTTGAGCAGGAATTAGGATTTCCAAGCCTGGCAGACCTGAAGTTGTCGGCCCTTGGAAGCCCCTGTCAAAGAGCTGCACCAGCCTCTTGGCAGGCTGCCGGGGAGCCAGCACGGGGGCTGATAAGAAACCGCCCAGATCAGTCGTGCTTAATGTTCCATGTTGCATCAGGAGAATTGCTGAAAGCAAGATGTTTCCATAAAAAGTTACACTTTCAAAGCGTAAACCTTTCCTAGCGGAGAAATGTTCCATCAGAAAATGTTGGACCAGTTTGACTCTTGGCATACTCTAAGGTACAAAAGCTCATTGCATTTTAAATAAACTTCAGCAGCCTCAGCCCATGCCAACTCTCAAACAACAAATCAAGCAAACTCGGCGTTTTCTCCCGTAATTATCCAACCTAATAATTCTCTTGTCATTTTTCCCTTTTGCTTCACTGAAGGAAGAAAGGTTGTGTTTGCAGTACACCGAGATGCTGTTTGCTTCTAGTTTCATTGCCCTGGAATTTGAAATTCATAAACAGTCACGATATAAATATATATAGCTTTAATCCCAAGTTATGTATGTACAAATGGCACCGAGATTCAATTACCTTCAGGACACACATGGTTGGACTTCGGTTTATAAAACATTTTTTTTGACATAGTCCTTTCTAAAACCAGCATGAAATGCACATTTTCTTCAGGGACAAATGAAAGACAAAGTCTGCCTTGCCAAGGTTTGAACACATGGCTTTTGAAAGTCTAACCAGTTAACACCTAATGCTTAGATCTTTCCCCTCAAACATTAAAGTTGCATGAGAGATGGAGAGTATTTGCAATGAAAAATGAATGGCAGAGCTAGCATCCTGGAGGACATGTGAATTCTGAAGAATAGTGAAATAAAAACATTCAGACAATGTTAAAGTCTGGTAGGAAGTGAAAAATCAGGCAGTATGGAAGCTAATAAACTCACTAAGGGTGACTGTTTCTGTGTTTGTCGGTGCAGATGAATTAACATACTGTTTAGCCTGCCTTATATTGTGTTACCTGAAAACTACAATTTATAACAGTTTTTCCCTGACCATCTCATATCTGCAAAATTATGTGTGGTTACAAAACTAACACAGTAATGCCGATTCATCTTTTGTACATACCAGTACGTCTCTGAAGTAACCTACCTCACTTTAAGTATAGGGGAAAGAAGATTTGGTACCTATATCTTAACTTTTGAATATGAATAACCACAACTAGGCTACGTGTTCAGTCTTAACTGATTAACTGATGCTAATGTGAGTTGTTTATCAACTTAAATTGTTTTAATATGTGCTTTTTATCATTCAGTTCCTCAATTTTTTTGGAAAGGAAAAAGCCATCAACTCCATAGATGTCAGTAGGCAACAAAGACCAATGGCACTTTAGAAATCCCGTTAGTGGGGGCACATACTTGTGGACTACGTAGGAATCAGCAGCGTGCCAGATATTACACTTTCCGCAGCCTTCGCCCCTGCAACTCTACCATCACCCGCAAAATAAAAATTCAGAATCTCTTGCTTCCAATTTTTTATTTAAAAAATGCAAATAATTTTTTTAACCCTTCTCAGTATGTGAAAACCATGCAGACACCAAGCAGTGTTCCTTACCACTGGGCATGCGTCTCTGGAGAAAATGCCAGCTTATCGGGAGTATTAAGTGGCAGCCAGCATGACAATAACAAAAGACATGAGCATTCAGGTGTGAAATCAGAGAACCTTTCCAGCAGCAGCATTTTGCTGTGTGTTATGCTGCATTCAGATTTGTGCGAAATTTTTGTACATAGAGTAAAGCTTTAATATTTGATTGGAGAGCTAGCACCAAATGAAGTGCCAGTGTAAAAAAAGTCCAAGGCAAGTGTCTTCCTCCAGAATCTCTTTCGTGTAGTAAAACAACTTACTTGAAAATCATTGTTCATCCTTTAATTATGTAGCACAGTTGTGCATTTTAGAGTTCATATGGCATGAAACAGCATGATCTTGAGGGTGAGAGCCCACTCCTACAAGGGCTTTTATTGCACTATTTGAGGGACTACAATAAGACTGCTGAAAGGATTCAACTGGAAGAGTCTTTACCCTACCATAAAAATGGCAGTAAAAATAAAGTCACCTTTCTCCAGATTTCAGCCTCCCAAACTCAACTATTTCTCTAGAAAAACAAAACTGGGTGGCCTGAATTTTCACAGGAAAGCACAGAACATCTGGGGATTTTCAATTTCCTGAGAAAGAATCAAAATTTTTAAACTAAATCAGCCACTTTTTGTGAGAAGCTTTGTTTTGTTAGATTTCTGTCCACCCCAAATAACAAATAACATTTCTAAGTACTTCCAACACCTGCTGTTCAGCGGCTTCAAACCCTTGATGCTATGGGTCTGGTGCAGACACAGGGCGTTAAGATTGTCACAAAATTTTATAGTCCAAGCTACTGACTGAGGATTTACAAGGCTGCAGGATGCCACACCACATGTCCTCCTTCGCTGCTGGGCACCATGGGTGGTGGCTGGCCCGTGCAGCTGCCTGTAGGTCGCCCTGAGCTGAGCGCCTGGCCAAGGCACGTGCAGTGCTGGTGGGGTGAAGCTTCCACCGGAGTGAATGGGACTACCACGAGAGCAGGCAGCAAGGTTTTGAGAAGTGCAAAATGCCTTTGGTCCCCCTCCTTGTGCTGCTCTGCGTGGGACATGAGAGGGTTTGACTTTTCGGAGCCGTAGTGCTTGCGGTGGGTTAGCTCACGGTCCAACCCGAAGGGTGTGGCCCCCACAGTCATAAGTCACTTTTGAAACAATCCAGGAATTCTGTTTTTTAGGTTTATAATAATTTGACCGTGTTTAATGCAGGTTACACAGTGCAATACTAGTCATTGTGCTCTTGCCCCTTGTACTTTAGCTGCAGACACCTGTGAGGCGTTTCCCCCCCCAGTTATCTCTGTGGTGGGCTACTAAGCACTGACTGTAGGGAGTCTCTGCAGCAAGACCACTCACCACCATATACATTTTCTCCTAGCTCGAAATTTTGCTTTCAGAGACACATCCTGGTTGAGAAACCCCAGTCATGCAATTAACTCTCAGCAGGTGCATTTCATATTGCATCAGTGAGTACCTCCTTACAGAGCCTTCATCACTCTCAGTACAACAAAGATGTCCCATTGTTTTAAATGTCACAGCTTTTTTTTACTTTTAGTAGTTGATTTTTATTGCTGCTCTTTTCTGTACCAAATATTTTATCAATCATTTTATTTCTAATAGTGCTTAGCCTGGCCCCTTCTGTACATATCTTTGTCCTGTAGATATCAGTTACCAGTCCATAAGGGGACCTAGCAACATCTTTTCATTTTCACGGTGCACCACCACCCAGGTGCATTTCTACTGGCTATTTTTTGCCCTGTGCCTGCAAGCTGCTAAGTGGTTTTGGTTATCACTGGAGAAATCAATAGGATTTGTAGCACCTCGAAGGAGGTAATAAGCACTTGCAGAATCAGCTCTTAGGCCTTGGCTTCCTTACTGATGAATTTGCCACCACAATAGTTCCTGAAGTTTCACCACCTCTGTTTGCCTTTGTCTTGAGAATCCGAGTTGCTGTCATGGGGAATGAAAATGAAATGAAACTAAGCTGTCCCAGAAATCCCTTTCTAATCTCAGTGCCATGAATTTTTTACTACTTAAACTCTTTTAAGTCATGTGGCTTCATTAACAGACTGTTTGGGCATACTTGTTAATATGATCAGGATGATACCTTAAAAAGGGGACCAAGCCCTTGCGTGATGCCTACACTGGGAATCAAATGCTTTTTAAAGCAGGGGTGGTATGGGTGAATGAGAATAGCTTAACATAAACTCAGAGAACAATTTTTCTCCTAAATTGATTAATAATTACAAAGAATAATAATTATAAGTAGACACCTGCATGAACCTAGCAGGGCTTAGTAAAGTGCCACAGAGGAAAACCGTTTTTTTCTCTTCAGAAGGCAGTAATTTCAAAGGTAGTAAGTACCACAGCATAGTTCTTGTTAACAGAGGTAGAAAGAGCCACTGCAGCTCCTCCTCAACAACTCTAATCACAGCGTTTGGTATATACTGCTCGATCTTTGCTTCCCATTACAAATCACAAATGACCTCATACACTCCCAAAGCAACTGAAGATGGGTCTGCAAAACCTTTTTATAGGCATGACGCTTTAGGTTATGAGAAGTTGGAGGGAAAACATTAATGAAAAGCAGAAAATTGAAATGAAAACTTGAGTTTAATGTGAGGTAAACGTATGTTAGAGCCACTGTGCTTTAAAAAAAGCCTGTGGAGAGAAAACGTTAAGGGTAGCTCCAGAAAAAGCCACAGCAGCAGTAGCAATACCAATAACAGAAAGTATATCAGAGTTAGTATAGGGTTTTTTGTAATACCATTTTGAAGTGTTATGCATAATCAGTCCTTTAAAATTCAGTCTCTTTATGAACGCTCAGGTATGATAAACTTCAAGATATGCTTTCCCAACTTTAAGAAACTGTTGATTCTTATCCCTATAAACAACGTATTTATATCAGCATCTGTAGTGAATCTGTAAGCTAAAAAAATGTGATTAAGGTTCTACTTCATCTAAATAATAACTTGCAGCCCATCACATATTGTTTTAGGCAGCTTTCTGATCTCAGCCAAGAGATGCTCAAACAAAAGAAAAAAAGACTGAGGAGAGAGAAAAGTTCAGAACACATTTCCATGCTCTAGAGAGTGTAATGTTTGTAACACGTTACAAATCCTAAGCCTTTTGAATTAGTACTAGTCAGGAAGTAGAGACATTTGTTATGGGAAGAAGTTCTTTCTTTTTCACTGGAAATGCTGAAATCTCAGTGTTTTTTTTTAACTTTTGAAACTGCTACTAGTTGCAACATCTTGGACTGTTAGGAACCACATATAATAGCATTTGGATCATCAACATCTGGGTTTCACTTACCAAGAAAAAAGGAAAGGCAGTATAACTCATGTCAAGTATCATGGTTTTATGGACATTAGGTCTTTTCGGAGAGCAAAAATTTAGAATTCATGTTCTTCAAGAAATTTTGGAAAAAGATCGGTTCTGATTCAGAGAGAATGAGAAAGAAAATGAGAGGTTTTGCTTCTCAAGAGAAAGAAATTCTAAGGAGAAATCATTTAGAAAAAATAGAAATATTTCAGTATGATTTTTCCCAAGTATTTCAGCAGCCTTTACTCTTGGGAGCTCTCCTGGGAGTGTCCTAGGAGGTGATGGCTAACCGGGGACTTGCCAGGTGTGTGGTGCTGCTCTGAAGCTCCTCTCTCTGGACATGGAGCCCGGGAGCTCTAAGGGCTCCAGCTCCACCTGAGGTTTGCAGGGCTGCCTGACCCCTTACTGCAAATCCACAGCTGGAAGCATGGAGATACCAGAACCCAGGGTCAGCCCAGAATTTCTAGGAGTTTCAAAGCCCCTCCTTAGAAATCAGAGCCCTGAAGTCCCTAGACAGAAGTAGAACCCTCATAAGTTCCCAAATGTAGAACCCTGCCCTGCAGAACATGGCTTGGGCCCTCTGAGAGCTGCCACCTCTGCTTGGCTCTCTAGTCCATAGTAGGGAAGGAGGTTTGAGGAAAGAAAAAAAATCTAACTTGAGAAAAAATTCAAGATGTTATACCCTGAGTGAGCCATCTGCACTGTGTCTTCTCAAGATGAGAAGATGCCTGCAGCTGGATAAGTGAAGAGCAAGTCTCTTGCCTGAAAAAATTATAATGGAATTTTTCCTTTTTGATAACAATTTTCCTAGAGACCAGCTGAACCGTCCAAATAATTGGATTTTACTGTTGTTACATGGTTAACCCAGCAAAAACTAATGGGAAATATTGGTCCTTCGGGGAACTGATAGACTTCTGTGCTTACACAAAACTTAGTAATTTGCTTTAGAAAGTTAAAAAATATCTGATGTATAGAATGTAAAGAAGCCAAGCTGCTGCTTCAGCTGGCTTCAACCAGGAGTCCGTGCACAAACTTCACCATGGATAATATTCACATGTATGTTTTGTTGATGTGTTCTCTTGTTCATGCTTATTACCCCCCTGGGAACCACTTGTGTAAATCAGCTGCTGTGCCCAAGTAGTTGCAATCTCCAAATAACTAAGGGAACAACCCAGCAACTGTGCACAGTTTAATACTACTGCACCGAGCCAAAATCCCCCAAAGAGCTTCAGACACATACTGATATCTAATCTGTTTTTTTACCACTTTAACTGTTATGGCAGCCATTAGGTCAGTGCAATGCCGTTCTTCTTAATTGTGTTATGTCGGCTAAGTACCCAATTTGTACCTTTCAAAAATGCCCCGGATTTGTTCCTTGCTTGGCAGGAGATAAATCTGCTGCCATAACATATTGATCTGAAAGACCTCCATTTGATAGCTGTCACTTCAGAGCCACTGGGCTAAATTGTCTCTCTTTTGCAAGTTCCTTTGCTGACAAAGCTTTCTGTCTGTGTAGGTAACAAGACATTTTGACAACAGTATAACACGAGGAATGTTTTCATTTGACTGTTTTTTTGGCTTAAATAAAAAGGTCTATTGCGGTTGACTAGACATGCTATTACACAGTACTTTATTGCAGCTCCCTTCTGCATGCACTATCGAACCACAAACAGTGGAAAGGGTCAAAACTGTCCTTAGCTCCCCATGTCATACTGTCTGAGGACAGATGTAAATTAATTTGAGGAACGACATATGTGTGAGAAAGCGAGCATATGGCTTTCAGTAATTTCTTCATGGTGAAGATAAGCAAAGTTCATTATCAAAAAGATTATTTTTGTATTTCAGTGGAAAAGACCTCATTTTTGTCTAACATTCTTTGTCAGACAAATCTAAAGAATAAAAGTTCTGACCTTTTTTGTTTTGAATCTCTGTGTGTATGTGTATGCGCAACCTGAATCTCCATTTTTAGCTGCTTTCCCACATATTT
>NW_008824468.1:1649285-1662464 GCF_000699105.1 Pygoscelis adeliae
TCTGGAGGTCATCTGGTCCAACCCCCCTGCTAAAGTGGAGCCACCTAGAGCAGGCTGCCCAGGACCATGCCCAAAAAACATAAATGAGAGCAAATATGTTTTAAAAGATATATGAGAGATGCTCAGATATACGGGAGTTGTTATTATTATCCTGGCAGAAACATAACAAATGCGTTGCAATAATTTGCAAAAAGCATGCAAGAAAGCATAGTTTAATTTAAAGTAGGCTTTTTCATTCAAGTCAACCAGCTACCACTGGGAGGGAGTTGAAGGACAAACTCCCCTTTGCAACCTAAACCCTCTCTCTGATGTCCCATCGCGGTATTAATATGTTAACCTGGAGCACATTTGACTTCCTACTGCTTCTTCTGCCATCTGTGTGGACAGTGATTCCAGATATGACATAAATGTTAAAGCAGTTGCACAGGAGAAGATGATCTTAGCAAGTGGTGCCCACCGAAGGGAAGTGAGGGTAGATGAATTAAAGCAGATCCCTTGGCACTTCAGGTTGCCGTCTCTGGAAGGACAAGGCTTTTACCAGATGTGTAGAAGGATTAGGGAGTCAAAGGAGATAGCCCAGCTTCATTTCACAGTCCCAATTCACTAGGGCAATCAAAGTAGACATGTCCCTGGGTTTACCTTTTTCAGTTTTTTCCTTCTGAAAATCACTGTGTTTGTAATTCTAGGCTAATTCTGCTCCAGACTAACAAAAGTTCATGAACTCTGTCCCCTTCTTACCTTACTGAAACTGATAGCCTTTTCATTCCCAGGGTGCTATTTGCTAGGAATGCCCAGATGTCGTTTAAAAGTTGTGGGAACAAAACTCTTTCCTGGGTCTCCTAACTCCATAGGAAGTCATTACCCTCATTCCCCACTTGCATTTTTTGATCTTTTTTATCAATTTTTTCCAATCAGTGCAAAATTTTGTCCAAGCGGCCATACCTGTTGTCCATGTGCAATGCCCACGGTATGTGATGAATGCTTTCAGTTGATTATAATCTTAGAGTCTGCATGATTTAAATCATGCTTCACAGCTTGGTTAAACAGTATTATAACAAAAAGACCCAGTTCTCCAACTGTAACCCCCTCTGGTCCGCTCCTAAATAGAGGACTTCCCGCTGCCTTTTCTTAAATGTTGCACGTATGACTGTGATAGTGGTGAGTAAGAGATCTATAAATGGGTTCTGGTGAGGAGTAAACATCATGTGGTTGTTCACTTTGGAAGCTTGTTGAGTGGGAGGCATTTACTGAACTTTGGTGCACTTGCTATAATCACTGATTTTCTATGAAGTGCTAATGGGATATGTCTGTTTTCTCCTTTGTAACGTTACTTCTTATAAAACAGGCTGCCTTAACGGAATCTTAGGGTTAAATATATAAGGCTGGAAACTGTTCAAATAGAGACAAATTTTATTTAGCCTTCAGGTGATTCATGCACGGTCTTTAATTACATAATATTAGCACTGAATGTGATCATTTTATTGCATATATGGAGATACAGCCAAAATCTGGATTCATTTCATGTTTCATCTTCTTTCAGCTAACATGTTGTATAAGAACAGAAAATACTGGCAGTTGGAATTACTCATGCTTTTTTTAGAGTAAATCTTTCACCTGCTTGCTGTTAACCAGTTTGGGCATATTTTCAGGGAATAAAAGGGAGATGCAACATTAAAAACTGTGATTTTGAAGGGGGAAAAAAGTAGATTTTGCAATTCATTAATTTGGTTAGATTTATTTTTGAAGTTGCATCTATGTTGAATAGCACAAAAATTAAATTATTTTTAACATAAAAATAGCCATTGCTTTTTCCCGTGGTTAGAAAACTCTGGGACCCAGTCTTTTTTGTCCCAGAAGCTAACACTGGCATCTCATCGACTACAATCACAGCCCCGCAGATTCTCAGATACAGAATGAAGAAAGTCTTGAGGGCTGGAAAAAAAACCTAATTCCATAATTCAGACAAGCTCCTAAGCACACGCTTATGTCCGTCCTTAATCAGGACAACATTTAAGCACTTGCTGTCAAGAGCATCCTTTTCTGTTTTCTTTAAAATGGCAGAGTGTTGTTCAGTAGAATAAGGTTGATTGGAGTGGCAAAGGAGGCGCTGGTAGATAAGCTGCAGCAGCTGAAAGAATAACCAGGGAACATAACTGTGAGGATTATGAATGTACCATAAGCAACCTATTTTTGAGTTTACAGACTCCCATTGATCTCTGGAGGAGTTTGAGCTCTAAAAATAACGTGCCTTTGGGAGCTGCGAGAGAGAGAATTGGAGCTGGCCGGAGGGAGGTCTGAGTGGATTGGAGCATCACGGAGAGATAATAGAGGGTCTGCTGACTGCAAAGGGAGTTCAGGTAGCAATTATAAGCAACCAGAGAGCAAAGAGTACACCTGAGAGAAAGATAATATTATTAGCAGGTGTTAAAATAGCACTGCTTGCAAGCAGCGTGCTTTAGACAAAATTTGAGAACAGTGGGCTTGATTTTCCCCAGCACCTGAGCATGGAGGCTAGGCTCATCATCATGACAATTTGGTTGCTCCTGCATTTGGATGGCAAGTGGCAGGGCTCGGGGGCCGTAGCATCTTTTTTGCTCCTCCTGTTAATTAACTAGTCTTGCAGGTACATGGCCTCCTAGAAGAATGAGTTTCCTTTGACTAGAGTTGCTATGGCTCAGTTGTGACTGGGAGAACTGGAGACAGCAGACCTTTTGGTAGGTCCACTGTCTAGTGAGAGTCCTGTGCCGTGGGAGGGGGAAGAAGAGAGGTGCTTGCTCAGCTGGATGGGATATGATGCCAGCTGGGACCTTTCAGCCCTGAGGTCATAAAGGTATTAAGTGATATTAATATTGATTTCAGCGGGAGCTGGGTTTCAAAGGTCTGGGATCTATGAGGAAACTAAGGGAGGACAAAGGAGTATTTGAGGAAATGGAGCAGGTGGCTAAAACTAATCCCAGCAGTCAGATTACTTGGATTATTAGCAACACAGTAATACAGTATATAATACCTTGTTGTTTTAGTTTGTAAACTCACTAGCAGTTCCACAGCAAAGCAGAGGCAAGCAGGGACCTTGCGCCTGGCCCACGAATCCACCCTGGCCCTTTTGAGTGGAGGACAGCTTCCCTTGAGACCAACAAAGGCTCTTCCCAGACTCACAGACTGGCTGAGGCTTGAGAGCACCTCTGGAGACTGTCCAGTCCAACCTCCTGCTCAGGACAGGGTCATTGCTCGGCCATGTCCAGTCAGGTTTTGAATATCTCCAAGAAGGAGACCCCACAACCTCTCTGGGCAACCTGCTCTAGTGTTTGACTGCCCTGACAGTAAAAGAAGTTTTGTTTCCTGCTTACATGCAATTCCCTGTATTTCAATTTGTGCCTGTTGCCTCCTGTCCTGTCACTGAGCACCACTGCGGAAAGTCTGGCTCCATCTTCTTTGTACCCTTATCACCAAGATCCCTGGGGGCTTGGTGTGTGCAGCACAGGACGGCTGGTATTAGGAGCTCAGGAAATAAGGAAAGGCTAAACTACTTGGAGAGTAATGTGGGGGAAGATGAGCACGGAGGTCCCTGCAAGGCAGATGTCTCCTCCAGGATGACACCTGCAGGAAACACAGCCTTACCATCTAAGATGCTGAATCTGCTAGAAAGGTATAAGATATCCTATGTAATCCTAAAAACCAGAATGCTAAGTTACAGCTGTCCTTCACGCCACAAACCTGCCCACGATGCATTTGGAGACAGAACCTGATGTTGGCCTCTTTCAGCAGAAGGATCAGAAAACACTTGTGACACTGAGGACCACGTTATGCTCGGATGTGCCTGCTGCGCTCTGCACACCCCCTCTTCTGATCCTGGGCTTGAGCACTTGGGTTTAATCACAGCTAGCAATGTTTTATCCACCCACCACTAGAAAACAGTCACCTTGTGATATTCAGGAACAGGCACAGAACAGTTTGAAAGAGAAGGGAGAATACTCAACTGAAACACAAGGAGAGCGTGTGTAGGCAGGTGGTAATTATATACGACAGGATTACACGTGCCTGCGTATCCTGGGGAGCCATCAAATACAACCCGAAAGTCGGATTTTGTTTTTGACATCGGAAAGATAAGTACCTAAAATTACCTGATTGGAAGGAAATTTCAGCTGAAACAAAATAGCACATTGCCTTACTGAATCAGGCTACGAGACGATTACGTTGTTTGATTGCTAATGGCCACAGAGCACGTTAGTAGCACTATGTGTGGTTTTATGACCTCTTTCCTGTGGACAATGACACCCCCTCACTTTTTTCAAGTCAAGTTAATTAACTTTTGACTTCTTTATTCAAAAGTCGCCAACACTTTCAAGCAGTTAGAGTAAGCCATGCAGGGTTTCTCTTAATTGCACCTCTTTTCTCCAGGGAGGTGTTTCTTCTCAAAGCTAAGCAGTTCCAGCCTTTTGAATGTCCCTCCAATATTTGTTCAAATGTGTACAGCCTACACACGTTCAGGAGCACAGCAAAAACGCACTTTACGTAACACATCATGAAATACAGGAGGTTGTCTTTTTTTTTCTCTGTCCTGTGGCTTTTTCTCTACTTTCTGAACATATGTTAAAGGTTCATGAGTTCAGTAAAATTTACCAAAAATAGAGATATTCCTCCACCCCAAATACTTACATCTTAAGTGATTAAACATATATGGTGAGAAAGTTAGTGTCTTGAACTTTGAAAAGTTAATTGCAAAACCTGTTTTTCTCAATATTGAGCTGTCTGGAACCACCGATATCAACAGCAACCACAGATATCTCTTAACTTCAAAGAGAACAGGAATAGACCCTATGCCGAGCTTCAAATTAGCTGCGACTATGGAGGAAAGAGTCGCCGTAGACAGGTCAATGGAAATTGCTCGTCATTCCCCAGGCAGCAGCTAAACACCCCCCCCCCATCTCGCTTTACATAAGTAAATAAATCAACTCCGAGGGGATTTATACAAACAGCACAGAAAATACTATGCTACCATGTCTAGAATACTGTCTTCAGTTCTGGTCAGTCATGAAAATTAAAGCCGAAATAGGGGAGGATTGGAGTTGTGACAAAAATAGTTACAGGAACAGATACACTTCCAAAAGGAGAGAGGCTTAAAATCCCTGGAACTGTTCAGGTCGGACAGGAGACGAGGAAGGAGACTCACTACCAGTAAGGACTCTAATGGGCAGAACATAGAAAGCAAGAAAAGAGGATAATCAAAACAGCTGAGAAAAAATTTAAAAAAAATAATATGTATGCGTATACATATATGTACATACCAGTAAATAGTATTTACTGGTAAAATGAAATACTGTTTTTATTTTTATCCAGTTGATGCATCCCTACGAGCTGCAGCGTGACCACCCTGCTGTGCCATGCGGCAGGATTTGCTGCCCGTGCCTGCTGAAGCAGCGCCGGGGCTTCCCCGGGGACGAGTCCCAGGGTACCTGTAGGGCTGGACCCTGATTGCTGGAGGGCAGGGGCAGCCCAGCAGCCCCCCGCACCCTGCCAGGCAGCTGGGGGCAACTGGGCAATGGGACGGGGCAGGGGTCGCAGCTACCCTGTACTGAGGGCTAAACTCAAGGCTTTAAAGGCCTGAGCTCTTAACAGAGTCATGAAGTTTCATCAGACAGAGATTTGGAGAGTGGGCGAAAAAAGTTAGTGGACCAAAAAGATTTTGTTTCACACCCACTCTGTATTCCCCGAGCTTGGGTGTAAACAAGTACACTCAGTGAAAGCAAAATTGCAGGTGCGGGGAATATACTCTCCCTCACAACTTGCAGGTACTTTTCTGCATGCTCTCAAAATACCTGTGAGTGCACTGATAAATGATTAATCTCTGGTCTTGTATTTGTCACACAGGTCTGACAAGAGAAACTGAATGGATTCCAGTGAATGGAGATAATTTGAAATATTTTATATGTTTGTATGAAGACTATGAACTTCCTAACTCTGCAATACCCCATAGGAAGCATCTTCTTTGTACATTTATATCAACACTTTCTTGTTCATTTGTTTAGCACAGGAAGGTACTGATGAAATAAAACAGAACACAGCAACGAGCAATGACTGTGTATGTGTTCAGGAATGATTTTGTCCTGAGAATGGGGAATAGTGTAATTTGAAGTCTGAGCAAAAGTAGAACAAATACTTAAAAAAAAAAAATCATTATTTGCAATTAATTGGGTTTCCTTCCTTTTGAAAAAAAAATCAATATGGACAACAGAGTTTTAAAATGATTTGACAAAATGCAGAATAAATGAGGAATGTAATGTCTAATTTCCTGTTGTGTGTTCCTGGTTATAGAATAGGAATCTTGTATCATGTGTAATAAAGGAAATGAAAATATTAAAAGGCATGGTCTTTCTGATTAGTTGAGCTGAATTCTTCTTTTGTTGTAGAGCCAAAGTATTTCTTTTTCATGAGAATCTAAAATGCACTGATGTTCTGATATTTATGCATCACCTTTACTTTATACAATGAAAATACAAGATGTGAGCTAGCTGATGGAAAACCTGCAGCCTTTGTTCAAATAAACAGGTCAACCAGCTTTGATGGAACATGCTCCTGAATATACGTCGAAGGATCACTATCTTCTAAAGCCCAAATAAAAAGGGGACATTGAAATACTGATGCTGAGGAAAAATCATGTATCACACCAACTCTTACATACGATGATTAATCCCTGACGCTTGTTTTATATGAACTGTACAGAAATAAAGACTGTTCAATGCATATTCTATTTTTGGAAATGAGATCTTATTGTTAGAGACATTTAATACACTGTGTCTCCTTGGTCTCTCTTGTGTTTACTGTGAAGGGATAAGAGGAGCTGTTTTGTAATAATATTCTTCTGCCATTGATTGAAAACTATTCTACATGCTCTGAAACTCTCTGCCTGGCTCTTGTGTATTCAATTAAAATAAAGATAATTATTCTGGTTAGAAAACAGATTTCAGGCTGAATATTACTAACAACGACATCCATTTAATTCTTGTTTGCTACATCAAACAATACAAAAGCTAACTGGTAATATTTTTGTATTTTAAATTATTACATCTATTTGCATGGCTTTATACAGGAAATTAGAAAGGAGCTCTGCTTGCTGCAGCTCAATTAAAAAGATATTCTTGTATTTTTTACTTTCAATATGCAATACTGACATTGCTTACTATCCTGCTTCATCCTTATACGCTCATGGCTGTTTTCCCTTAATGCATTCCTTGGAGGCGAACATCCCCAAAAGACAGGTTGAAATGAAAGTGTCAAGAGGCAGAACGCATCAGGACCACCTTTCATTTACGTACCGATAAGATTAACATGTCTATTCAATCAAAAATGAATAATTTTCCCCCACACTGCATTATCAGTCACTGATACTGGACTGCATTGTTCCTGCCAGTAAGGAAGTGATAAAACGAGGAGAAAACACAATCCCTTGAGCCAAAAGCATGTTGAAGGCGAGATGAGTCAGCGCCTCAGCTTTTGTTATTCTTTACTCACTTTAAAAATACTCATTTCAGAGAACTGCAGAAAGGTAAAGCCACATTTTTTCCCCTCCTTTCACAGTTAGGAAACTTCATAGTGGAGATTCCAGGGATGGGGAGAGCTAGGACCACATCCCAGGCATCATGTCTGAATGTGTAAGTGAAAGAAAAAAAAAAATATGTCCCTGACACAGACATATGCTTCTTTTGCCAGATTTCAACTCCTTGCTGCAAAGTGGAGGGATACCACCAGTGGCCATTGAAACATCTTAATGGTAGGGAGGGGCTAGGCAGAAGCAAAGAATATTTTTTCTTAGCTTCATTTTTGTTTTAAACAAAATTTCAAAATACATCTAATTTTAAGCCATCTCGAGGCTGACAACTATGGGGCGTGGGGATCAGTGAGGACTCCGAGTTAGGTCTTAGCACTACAAGGAATCTTTATTAAAGCATACAATTAGCAACTAAATACTAGGAAAAAAAGGAGGCTATGAAGGCTCTCTGTGTCTCAGCTAGCAAACTGTTAACAACTGGTCTGAACCATCATGTGCCAGTGATGTTGCTTTTCATCTAAGTCTTATGAAAGGGTCTGACTGTAAAGCATACACGGACCAGTGAATTACTTCTGGCATGGAAAATTTTGCCCCCCACATGTTACATCTTGGCACAAATATGGGGAAAGATTGAGATCTTACAATGAAGGATGAGCACAGAAATACCTAACAACAGATCATGCTAAAATCATGCCTATTTCATGTGATTACGTGCCAGCCTTTGTCGGTATGAACCAAACTCACTAACACCTATGTATTGACACCTCACCAATGAGGTGATACATGACCACCCCCGGGCAGTGCAGCCAGAGGAATGGTTGCAGCAAAAGGAATAGTTATCATAACTGAACCACAGAGAGAGAAACTCCCCTCCACCCCACAACCCCTAACCTGCTTAATGAAGAACCTGTGAAATAAAGCAAAATAGCTGGATTACAATGTCGTCCCTATGCTCTGGTCTCTGCGTGGTGCTGGCATGATAGTAAATGAAAGGGACAGTATTGGCCTGGTGTCACTAAGCCCCATGCATGTAAGGTGGAGAAAGAGTTTCCTTTGTTAACTCCCTACCCAGTTCTCATTGTGATTTTTTTTTTTTTGTCCCAATGCCGAAAGAGAGACTTCTTTAATCTAACTGAACATATTTTTCTGAGAAACTGCTCAACAATGTGGTGGAGACATGTTCTGTTAGAACAACAGAAATAGTTATTGCACTGTGCCCATGGCAAAGGGTTTAGTCTAGTGAGACACCAAGACCCCAGCACGTTTGGGGGGAGACTTTTAATCACCGTCCACTGAACAAAACCACACTCTAATGATTTCTCTGATCATCCGCACAGAAAAATCCAAACACATTTAATTTAGAGGTAAAGATAAAGGTAGAGGTAAAATAATAATTACTGTTGCTGGAAACATTTTGGTGAGTTTGAATGTATTTCAGTTGATGACTCTGGTTTAATCACTTTCAGTTAAAAGATTATAATGCTTCTGCATTTCTAAGACAAATAGTGCTACCTGCCTTAAAACTCTGGAGGCTTGGCTTTATGCATAACTTGAATTATAGAACTAAACTGGCAGTTTTGCATTTTCTCTGGTGGTGTAAGCTATTATTTTTAGTAGTAAAAGGAAGGCCCCACTGTACTACTTTACCTACCGTACCAGCAAAACATCTGTAGTTACATGCAACTGTGTTTATGGACGTGAATTCCCAAAATCAAAGTCTTGAGGTGCAGTTCATTGAGTTCAGTGGCACCTTACCAGGACTGTGCTCAGTGCAATCACAAGGGTGATAAAGATGGCCCTTTTATTTGTCTCTTGTTCCATGCTGTCTGTAAATTATTTATGGGAAGATGTAATAAAAATCTGGCACTTTGGCCATTTTGTATTATAAAAAATTGATGTTGAGAGAAGAGAATGAGGGAAGGCTGTCCAAAGAAAGCAGTGGTATTTTTCTTGGTAATAGCTTTAGAGCCAAAATGTTGAAACAATTTTCTTTTGCCCTTGTGACTAAGTCCTGCTTTCCCTAATGTGTGCACATTTAATTTGAATGAGTTTTTGCTTTATAAGTGAAGCAGATTAAGTAATGTGCTTGGCAAAAAAATCCTAATTTTGGTATACAAGGTGCCTAGTACTACTGGTACATGAATAATTACAAAGAAAACTCCCCCTAATGCCAGTTTTTCAGCCCTCAAAGAGTACTGCAGCTTTGCTCCTTACTTTATGCCCCTAGATAAAATGGTTCTCTAGAGACAAAAAACTAAGAGTTGGATATAAGATTAGTCAAACTTGGCAAAATCCAGTTTTCCTGAGTCTTTGGAAGAAGTCTAAAGCCATTTATAAAATAAACACATCTGTTCATATGTTATGCATATGTATGCACTTTCTACTACATAACTTTGCAGTAACTATGAAGTGAATGTTTTCAAAGATATCCTACAGAAGACTGGTGACTAACTGCAAGTGCAGTAGCAAAGTGCAATAGAAAAGTGACAATGTTCTGCCCCTGATACCAACTGTGGGTTTCATATGCACTGGAGGTTGATAAATCTTGTCTGCTAACTAATTAAATTTGATTTTGTCTGGATGTCGTACTGTGAAAAGTGACCTGATCCTTTGCTGTATTGTTAGTTAAACTGGAATTCGATTCGTCTTTCTTACAGATGCTGCATTCTTAGTAAATGTTTTTTACAGGAACTGCAATAGTTTCTATTGAGAGTATTCTTCATCTAATACAGTGGTTCTTCATCTTCATGTAATACTTATGACTTTCCTAGCTGATCATTTGCAGGGTCAAAATGGGTCTTAACAGATCTCCCTTCTATCAGGAGACTGATAATGCAAGCCCTGACCTGAGCAGAAATGCAGAAGTCAGCATGGAGCTGAATTGGGCTTTGTAATGATGCAGCACACACTATTTTCTGTCCTTCTTAGCACATAGGTGTTGACCATGCGGTCCCCCTGTACTCAGCACTGGCGAGGCCGCACCTCGAATACTGTGTTCAGGTTTGGGCCCCTCACTACAAGAAAGACGTTGAGGTGCTGGAGCGTGTCCAAAGAAGAGCAACGAAGCTGGTGAAGGGTCTAGAGCACAAGTCCTATGAGGAGTAGCTGAGGGAACTGGGGTCATTTAGCCTGGAGAAAAGGAGGCTGAGGGGAGACCTCATCGCGCTCTACAACTACCTGAAAGGAGGTTGTAGCGAGGTGGGTGTCGGTCTCTTCTCCCAAGTAACTGGCGAAAGGACGAGAGGAAATGGCCTCAAGTTGCGCCAGGGGAGGTTTATATTGGATGTGAGGAAAAATTTCTTCACCGAAAGGGTTGTCAAGCACTGGAACAGGCTGCCTGGGAAAGTGGTTGAGTCACCATCCCTGGAGGTATTTAAAAGACATATAGATGTGGTGCTTAGGGACATGGTTTAGTGGTGGATTTGGCAGTGTTAGGTTAACAGTTGGACTCAATGATCTTAAAGGTCTTTTCCAACCTAAACGATTCTATGATTCTATGATTCTAAGTTTGGACACAAGGGGCAGGATTCACATGCCTGCTTGGACATGAGGATGATCCATATGAGTAGATGAACTCATCAAGTGCAGTGGGAGAACACAAGAGGGGTCAACTCCTAGAGACTAAGGGGAAGGTGGGAGTGAGAGGCAGAAGAGGGCATAGGTGTAGGTTTCTGCTTTGAGAAACAAGCCAGGGAGCAAGAGTGATTTCAGGGCTACCAAGATCCCTGCTGCCATAGCATTTCTTTCCTCCTGCTCAAATTTTCTAACAGGCAGCTCAGCAGGGACATCGGAGCAGGTCCAGCAGGCTGGAGAAAGGTATGTGTTGGGCTGACACATGACAGATGAATGCTTAGAGGAAGGCCAAAGACTTGAGGAGACATCTCAGGGCCCTTTGGATCCTTACTGTTACTGAACTCAGGAAAACTACCTTGCTCCTTGCTCCCCGCCAACAGTCCTGGTGTGTGCTGAGGTGCTGATTTGGAGATGCAGGATGAGTGATGGAAGAAGCTGGGGGGGTTTTGAATAATTCGGACTCTACTTCTCAGTGTCGTTGGTTGCCCTCACAGTTCCTGCCAAGGCTGGCCCTGGCCTGGTGGCCATATCTAGAATTAGGAAGGTCAGGAGAATACCCAAATTCATGCTTTCCTACAGAAACCAGGTGTCCTGGTTTCAGCAGGGACAGAGTTAATTTCCTTCCTAGTAGCTGGTACAGTGCTGTGTTTTGGATTTAGGGTGAGAACAAAGTTGATAACACACCGATGTTTTAGTTGTTGCTGAGCAGTGCTTACACTAGTCAAGGACTTTTCAGCTTCCCATGCTCTACTGACTGAGAAGGCTGGAGGGGCACAAGAAGCTGGGAGGGGGCACAGCCAGGACAGCTGACCCCAGCTGGCCAAAGGGACATTCCATACCATGTGACGTCATGCTCAGTATATAAAGCTGGGGGAAGAAGAAGGAAGGGGGGGGATGTTTGGAGTGATGGCGTTTGTCTTCCCAAGTAACCGTTACATGTGATGGAGCCCTGCTTTCCTGGAGATGGCTGAACACCTGCCTGCCCATGGGAAGCAGTGAATGAATTCCTTGTTTTGCTTTGCTTGCGTGCGTGGCTTTTGCTTTCCCTATTAAACTGTCTTTATCTCAACCCACGAGTTTTCTCACTTTTACCCTTCCGATTGTCTCCCCCATCCCACCGGGGGGGAGTGAGCGAGCGGCTGTGTGGGGCTTCGTTGCCGACTGAGGTTAAACCACGACACCAGGAAAGAAGCACAAACTCTTAACTTTTACTACACAGTCAAGTAGCAAATGCACACACAGAAAAAGTCAAATAAAGCACTCTGCCCTGTGAAACACATAGTGTCCTCCTCCTCCTCCTCCCTCTTTCCATGACAGCCACATGTCACTGGAGCCAGGGTATGGTTTACCAGCCCTCTGGCTTTCACAATGTTCTCAGCGCTTCTCGCATACTTCCTGCATGCACATCCGTGTGCTCATCCTCCTTTTTTATTGCTGAAGGTTAGCGAGGATAAATGAAAGCCTCCGATGCCTCTTTCTATGGCCAGTTTAGATCTCAGATAATCTCCCGTGAGGTCACCCACCTCTTCTAAATGTCACGTACGCATGTGATCCTAAAGCCTTCACTGACTGTCCTCATGCCTGAACGACATCCCAGTGACTCAGGCACTAATGCCTCCGAATGAGGCTGTGTCTTAATTCCCTGCTTTGACTGTTTCTCCAGTAAAATGCTGCTGACCATCCTCACGCTGAGAGCTATCCAGCGGGGCAGTGTGAGGGGGGAGAGCTTTGTGGAGATTGGGAAAATGACACTGGATGGCACCACATGGTTGAGAAAATTCAGTCAGCATCAAATTCATATAGTAGTTGTGACACAAATGGGACATCTGGGCTCTTCCCTGGCCTTTGAGAAGAGAACAATGCGGTTTGGCTACACCACGTGTCTGGCAAGGCAAGTGAAAGCTGCATGTGCTACAGTCATGTTGCTGACCTAAAACCAAGGGCCAGGTCATCTGCTGGTGCAGCTTGGCACCACACCATCCGCGTCGCTGAAGCTATGCTGGTTTGCACCAGCAGTTGCGTTTGCCTGCAGCCTCAGAGAATTAGGGGGAGAGACACTC
>NW_008824468.1:1662524-1667821 GCF_000699105.1 Pygoscelis adeliae
GGCTGCAAGGGAAGAAAAAAGAAAAACAGCATCCTTCACCCTGTGGGAGGGCGAATTTCGTTTCCTAGATTGGTATTTCCTGTATAAAGCCCATGGCTCACCAGTGCTCACCTGGAGAAGGGCCTCAGCAGATCATGGGCTCTGGAGGAGCCTGGGGAAGAGCATGATTCAGAAAGGCATCAGGTGGGAGTGCAGCCTCCCAAACCCCCTCCCACTAGGGTGGTGGCAGGCCAAGGCGGCAGAGAGGGAGGACCAGGGACCTCCCCTTCCCTCCCCTTCCCTCCAGCGGGAGCCAGGCTCTGCCAGCCTGGTCTCTCCCATGGTTGCCCCCATCCAGCCCACTTGGTCGGGGCTTCCTGCCCTACTGTCCTGCAGGGAGCTCCTCACATCCGTGGGGAGGCAGCCCAGGTTCCCAGGATTTCTAGTCCTTCCCCACAAAGCAGGGACTATCTCAGCCCTCCGAGAGCTTCTGCAGTTTGGCTGTGTTTTCAACTGCAAAGACATTCCGGCCTGCTTGAGCAGCAAGTGAACCAGCACGTTGGGGAAGTGATTTTGCATTGCAGGATGGCATGGTTGTTTCAGGAAATGCATGTGTATGTCGATGCAGAGGCATTATTCCTCCAGAATTTGGCTTGTTGTGTCCCAGCATTCACACTGGCGTTGCATTGCCCAGCAAATCTTTACCAAGAGCAGCTTCCAACTCTGCAAGGGGGTCTCTCGCCTGCACCTGTATCGACTTGGTGTGGGGCAGGATGAATCTGACAGAAGAACACGGCTGTTGTTACACTGTTGCTTATTGATTTTTTTGGCTTACTGATATTTTACCTGCCTTGCTCCTTCTCTTCAAGGAAAAACAACCAAAGGAAAGGCACATCCAGAAGTGCAAATTCCTAATATCCTAATATCCAGAACAAGAACTATTTCTACTCTTCAAATTTCAAACAAGATAGAAAACTATCCTCTTTTTTTTATCTTTATGTGAGGCAGGAGAGAAAAAGAAAAAAGAAAAAATAACTCTGACATCAGCAGCGGTCAAGTTCATTGCCATACTACTCCAGTCAGTTGTCAAAAATGTGTTCTTTACGGATTGATCTCAGCAGAAGTGCTCAAGTCGTGACATCCCCAGGGAGCAGCTTTTTAAACAGTGGTGATGTTGGACGTTGACCTTTCAATGGCTCTTCCTGTGAAGGGAGGCAGTGCTTTCAGGCAGACACTTTGCATGGCCTTTGTCCTGTACACTTTCAGCTTACTGACATGCTCAATAAATTTTCCAAACAGAGCAATTATGGTGTCTCCAAAGTATCACACACCAGCATGCGTCCCAAGCTTTTTCTTATTTAAGGCTTTTGTTTTTCAGCAAAGCATCTCGATTTAGAAAATCACTTGTGTGAATCACCAAGGCCTGATAAGACACGTGCCTCATAGTTCAGAAGACTTTGTGATTGAAGGTTTATCATGAGCAGAAGATCCTAGAGCGCAGCCCTCAGAGGGATTCAACAGACCATCTAATCCATCTTCTTGCCTCCAAGCCCAAGCAGCTATACTTGCCTGATTCCAGGCAGATTTGTAGGGAATATATTCTTTACAGCACACTTTAAAGATCCATCCATGATGGCAGCCCTACAACCCCCCTAGGCAACCTATCCTAGCATTTTGTTATCTTTACTGTTAGGAAGTGTTTCCTAATTTAAAGCTGATATTATTGGCCTGCATAAATGTAACATATATGGGTGATATTACATGTGATGCTTGTGCAGGAAACATACAACACTGAGTAGAGCAATCAAATTAGAAAATGATGTCAATCCTATCAATTTCCATCCTTGGGGTGAGAAAGTAAACCTTATATTTCCCAAGGCATGATAAACCTGCATGCAAGGGGCTCTTAAGCGGGGGCCTTGGTCTCTTGTGATTCTTCTAGGTCAGATGACAAAAATAACGAGTCTTAAAAGAAAGCGAGCTGGTTCTTGCTGAACCCAAGCAGGAGCTAAAGGATACCAGTCAGGAGAAGAACTGGTAGCTCCCAGTCATGTGAAGTTTCACCTTCTCTAATGCCTACACAGACCAAAACCAAAACAAGGCAGAAAAGGAAGAGGAAAAATGACTAAAAGTGTAAAAGTCAACCCCCAAACCACTGTACAGGCAGAGGGTGTAGCTCAGCACACAGTTTATTGCCTTCACAGGCAAGTAGCTCAGATGAGTATGGAGGCGATTGGTGTTATCAGAAATGATGTAATTCAAATGAAAAGAGTCAGCATGAAAAGAGTCAGGGCACAAAATTTGATAAAAGCTTTCCCGGCAGTTTTCCCAGTTGGGATTTTTGGTCATGGTGAAATGAAAAGTAGATATAAGAAATAGCTGCCAGAGACCATTTCTTGTCTGAATAATCTTAGGAAGTTGAGGTGAGGCCAGTAGCTAAGATGAGTTGAAGCTTTTCTGGAGCTACAGGTTACCATATATAGTTGTGTAGTGGATGTAGAAGGGCTATAATAGTTTTGGAAAACCTGGACCTTTTTTTTTCTTAATACAAACTTTCACCACTAATAACAATCCCAAGAAAACCCGCTTCTCTCCCCTCCATCCAGATTTGTTATATGAGAAAGTAATTTTAACTTCCCAGCAGACCATTAACATTGAACACATCAACCCCATCCAAAAGGATAAGCAGAATGAAGGTGTCCATTTCCACCACTGAATACATAAACTTTTAAAAATAACGTGTTGAAATGGGCCAAGAAGAGAAGAACTTTACTCCTCCATCCTTACACATAAGTCCCATAGTGATGCCCGCTTTTATGGCAGCGCAGGCTTGCACAGGAAGCCAACGTTAAATAGTTTAAGGTTGAATAGCTTGGCTCCCCTTGGAGCTAGCATCTGTGACCTTTAGAAGACTCTGCAAACCAGAAGCTGGTAAATATTTGTTTCTCCGAGAAACCCAAACAATTAAGAGCAACAAGATTTATCGACAGCAATGACTTACAGCAGTGGCCTCATGGGAGGGCAGTTGCCAGCACTTTCTGAGTGTTTCTAAAGCGCCCATCGCACACAACACTGTCCTGAACCAAATCGGACAGTTTGGTGTCACCTCGATAAGAAAATCACTGCATTTTAGTAAGTAGGAAGGACATTGTCATGAGCAGCAATGGCCATTAGGATTGTTCAGCTGCCTGAAGGGATCCTGGCCTCTAACTGCTCTTTCTGCCTTTGAAAATGCCCTGAACACTTTTGTTCCTGATGTCTTAGCGATGCCTGTTTATTCTCTCCATTTGTCTTTGTAGTTGAGAATGTCAATGTATGGGAAACCACAAATGGCCTATAAGAACTTAAGTTCTCTGCAGTACCTCTTTTCTGGAGGTTGTGATAATGTGTTGTAATTCTGGAGGCTGTGGAAGTGTGGTATTTTCTCCAGTAACTCTTTTCGGAAAATATGAGGAAGATTAGGAGAAGGCCCTACCTGCCTAGCTGAAAAAAAAAAAAAATTATAAAATCAACCTTTTTATCATTTAACAAAAACATTTCCAGAGGGTGAGGCAGTAGGAAACAATCCTGAAAGCCTATCTGCTTCTAAGTAATCCAAGTGAAATCAGCAGTAGTGACAGCAAGGGCAGCCATGCAACGCTGGTGGCTGAAGACTCTGCTCCCTAAAGCATCAGTGGAGGCTGCAGCATGGGAGCATCTGAGCAGAGATCGTTGCTGCCTTTCCCCAGCCTTGCTCACTAGGGTCTGCTCACCCCATACAGACTGCTGAGGTAATGTCTACACATGAAGAGTTAACACATTTAAAATAACGTGCTGTACGTAGAAACTCATCAGGCTCCCTTCTACAGCAGATGAGGGGCTCAGCTGTAAAGGGTCTGATCTTTAATACAACCTTTATTCCAATAGGACCATTGGGAGCTGAAAATGCCCTGCATATCAGGTGAGAAAGCTGGTATATAAGGCTGAAAAATTAAGCCAAGACACATACTTTGGCCCCCAAAACTTCTCTATGGTAAGAACATTGCATTTCTGCTTGCACCAGAGTTGATGGCAAAATTCCTATTGGCTTCAAAGGAATCAAAACCAGCCCCTATTTCCATACAACTCTGTAAACTATGAGCTGGAAAATACTTATTAGATCACAAAGCTCATTTGAAGAAAATTGCAAAATATAACCCCCTGCAAAAGATCTGTCAGACTTTTAACAGCTGTTTTGTTTTGTCAAAGGCAAATAAACCTTCTTGGGGAAAAATGGACAGGTGATTTGTATGGTGATTGCTTTAATTTTCTTTTTATTATTTCTACTTACAGCCTCTTAACCAGTCAGGAGTAGTAGAAATATCAGGGTGTGCAGTTTGTTCGCATAGATTGCTTGTTATTTTACATGTACAGCTGGTGGGTGTCAGAAGTGCGTGGATATGGCTATTTCAAGGGATCTTCTGAACTTGAGTGTTTTCTTTTCAAGGGACTGTAATCATCTATCCCTGGAAATGATGTTAGGGTTCTGATGTTGGGAAGTATGGGAGAATATACTTAATGCGATCTATCTTTTTAAAAGCTTTGGCTTAGCCAGTGTAATGGAAGGGATATACTAGCAGCACACAGTAGCTCCCTGCACAGTGATGAGCTGGAAGTCTGCCTCAGGCCTAGTTTGTGAAGCTAATATATTAATTTTGATTTTTTTTTTTACCAGGGCCGTCAGCACATTTATATGTTACTGTGAGCTAAATGAAGATGTAGGCATAGAGATTATCTACTCCTCTACATATATAAACCTACTTACCTTTTAAAATCAGGTTTCTTCTGACCAGATTTGTCATTTCCATAGTACATTTTTCCATCTTCTTTGTGGTAACTTGCTTGTTGGACCATAGTTCAGTGAAGAGGAAGACTGGAAGAGGCCAGAAGGTAGGAAAGCCATGGTTGTACCCTGTCAAGATGGTCAACGTTGGCCTAAACTACTTGTCCTGGTTTCGGCTGGTATAGAGTTAATTTCCTTCCTAGTAGCTGGTACAGTGCTGTGTTTTGGATTTAGGATGAGAACAATGTTGATAACGCACCGATGTTTTAGTTGTTGCTGAGCAGTGCTTACACTAGTCAAGGACTTTTCAGCTTCCTGTGCTCAACCGACTGAGAAGGCTGGAGGGGGGCACAGCCAGGACAGCTGACCCAAACTGGCCCGAGGGATGTTCCATACCATGTGATGTCATGCTCAGTACATAAACTGGGGGAAAGCTGGCAGGGGGGACCGCTGCTCGGGGACTGGTTGGGCATCGGTCAGCAGGTGGTGAGCAATTGCATTGTGCATCACTTGCTTT
>NW_008824468.1:1668504-1685239 GCF_000699105.1 Pygoscelis adeliae
ACACCCACCTCGCTACAACCTCCTTTCAGGTAGTTGTAGAGAGCGATGAGGTCTCCCCTCAGCCTCCTTTTCTCCAGGCTAAACAACCCCAGCTCCCTCAGCCGCTCCTTGTAAGACTTGTTCTTCAGACCCTTCACCAGCTTCGTTGCCCTTCTCTGACATGACCACTGTCAGGATCAGGAGAGGTTCCTAGGTGTCAGGGCTGCCTCCGCAAACAGGGGAGGAGGATGCAACTGGACTAGTTTTGTGTGAGTGAGGACTCTGGATTTTCTGGAGGAAGCACGGCATCCTCTTGAAGCATATTCCCCACCTTCACCCCAAAAGAGCGCTGCCTCTTTACTGCAGGAGGAGTTTTGCCAGCCCACCTAAGAGGGCATCTCAGGCTGACCCGCATCCCTCAGGAGGGCATGTGCTTACCCTGGGTGCATTGCTTGCTTGGTATCTCAGCAAGGCTGGAGCTTGAGTCCATGGGCTGCTGACTTCTAATATCAGACAGATCCCATGGTTCTGCTGAGAGACTCCTAGTGCCTTTGGGAGATGGGCCACCTGGCAGACCAACGGACAGATAAATCTTTGCAGTATTGGGAAGGTGGTTTGCTCTTAGGCATTTCAAAATTTATGTTTCCCCCCAAAGGCTTTCATAGGTTTCAGGTCCATCTGCCCTACGCTTTTCTCTTTACCTCTTACCAAAGAAACTTCATTTCTTTGGTGTGGCAGAAGAGCTAACATACAGCAACAACTTTTCCACTTCAGGCAAAATCCAAAGGTCCCTTGAAAACTCTGCCACTGTACCAAGAAAATGATACTGCACTCTCGTGCCAGGTGCATACTGCTGGGGCTCAGAGCATGGGCTACCTATGTTCACTCCCTTCAAGAGTCACTTATCTCAATCCTTGATCTAGGCAGATGAGACCTGAATAAACTTGCTGAAAAAAAAGTCAGTATCTCTATAGCCTTTCCAGCTGGTTTAAGTAGGCTATGTATTTTTTCTGGGCAGGCAAAGCCTTGCACTTCCATGAGGAAGTCAATACTTGCACTGCTGCTGGCACAAGAACTCCAAAGTGAAAATTAATAAAAATGAGCTCATAGTACATTAGTTCTTGGAGAGTGCCTTGGGGATCGGGGGTTTGGCTCACCACTATCTACAGCTTATATGCATGCCCAGTATGCATCCAGCTCATACCAGGGGAAGAGGGGAGATGACTGAAGCCATGGTGTGCCAGGACTCTGTCCGGGAGAGGAAAACTTGACATATGCAGTCCAGTTCCTATAACTACCCTAGAAATTTTTTCCAGGAGTGGAATTTAGAGGCTGTGGCTAGTCTGCAGGGAGATGTCTTTCTCCCTGTTTGGTGAGTAGGGCCACCAGTACCTTATACCACTAGGGACTGGCTCTGACCTCAGCCTGACAAATGATCAGTGAGGCTTGCCAATCATGCACCGTTCAGTAACTCATGAAGATCAGGAGGGTGAATAAAACACATCCCATCAATGCCTTTGCCACACTCCAGCATGGCTTTATTCAGTCAGAAGTCATTAAGACAAAAAGTCCTCTACAAACTTGGTGATTTGCCATCCATCATCCATCCTTCAGCACGTACAATTCATTCCAGCCACACTTCACCCGGTGCGGGGGCTTGGGTGCTCTCCCTTAGCTGTCTCTCCCGTTCTCAAACCTGAGTGCTTGTGAGCAAATGAAATAGAATTAGCAGGTGCAGGTGCAACCCTTTCAGTCCCAAGGGTAAGCCTGAGAGTTGCAGATCATGGAGGGACCGAGTTTGAGTCACTACGTAACATACTGCTGCTGCTAACAATGATGAAGACAATGATGACATAATGTACAGATTGTAGGAACACTTTCAGTGATCAACTGAGTGTGGACATCAGGCTCTCATTATCTGATAGAGTAACAGCGCTAACAGCAGCTGATTACACTGTAACCTTTACTTTGCTAAGGAACAGTCTATATCTTAGAGAGCATTTGCTTGAATGTGAATTAGGGAATGGAAGAGGATTCAAGAGCTGAATCCTAACCAGCTTATGTGAAAAGCACCTTGATTTCAGAGAGACCTCTGCAGTCTGCAGCAAACTCCGTGAAGGCTCTTAGCTTTACTTCATCTGTATGGTGTCCTAATAGAGGAAAATGTGATTTGTGTTTTCTCCTCTGTGGTCCCAGAGCACTGGTTGTTCCTTACATTTCTATCCCTATAAAAGCAAATTGCAATTCTAATTACAAGTGAATGCATTAAGGGAGCATTGCAACATGGGGAGCCAGTCTCCATTTCCTTATCATTTTCTTAGGCCTGAGGTGTGGATCCCAGTTATACTGGTTTTGTAGTGGGTACATGTATCACTAGGAGCACAGAAACCACATCAGGGTGGACTGGGCTATCTGCAGCAGGGGCAGAGCTGGGAGCTGCTGGGCGTATCCAACCACAGACAGAAGGGCAAGACCCAGCTCTCCTGCGGCTAGTAGTCATATAGCCCAAAACTGCAGCTTTTGATACTAGATGTTCCCAAGCAAATAAAGTTTGGGAACCCAGTTCAACCAGCCACAAGGTCTTGGGGAGGCAGGAGGGCTTCATGGGGGTCAGAAATGTTCCTTTTATAGCAAATGAGCCTCCACACATGCAGAAGTGACCTGTGAGCGGAGCAGCTTCAGCTAGGGCTATATGTGTCCTCACTGTGCAAATTCAGCAGCCACCACGACCTTTGAGCAGCCCTGAGCTGGATGCAGAGTGAAGGCACCCCGGGGCAGGGGCCTCAGGTCCCTCGATGCCCCAGCTGCAGCACGGGCAGCATTGGCTACCGGGGTGGGGGGGAAGCAAGGGCTCGATGCAGAGCATCTCCAGTGCCACCAGACCATCACAGGAACAGATGGACCCCCAGCAGCAGGTGAAAACTGCACTCCGCTGTGAAGGCCATTAGTACATCTGCTCTGAAACAAGCTCATTAAAATACACATTCACCTTCATTATCCTGCAGCTGCATTGCCTGACTCATCCCACTGCAGTCACTCTGAAAAGGGAACCCAAGGTAAAAATTTTCCCAACTTGGTTTTTATTCACCGGGGAAGCTCACGTCTAACCCACTGAGAGAGCAACGGAAGCCATAACAACATCTGTCTTCATGGGAATGAAAGGGAACCTGAAAAAAAGAGGGAGGAAACAAATGCTGATGTGTTGTTTCATGTTGCTTTTCACAGTTTGACACAGGATGCTTTCTCGCATCGGTGTAGTTAGTGCTCACTAACTACTGTAGTTAGTACTCCAGTTGGGGCATGGCACCCCCAACCCAGGTGTGCCAGTGGCATTCCCTCCTTTCCTCCCCTTTTTCCACAAAAACCACAGAAAACTGCCACGTAGCCATGGCTTGGCAGACATGGCCTTGCAGCAGGCTTTGGCTGGGATCCCTGCTCTGACTCCTGATCACACTAAACCTTTTCTTCTCCCCAGTGGCAGACGGTGGCTTGCACTCAGCAAAACTTTCTTGCCAGCATTGTTCCTGGACACAGACCCCTCCTAGGTGGCACATGGATGGACACGGTGTGCCGAGGGTTTGCAGACTCCTCTGACGGGCCAGGGGATGCTCTGCCCTGCGCCGATTTCCTGCTCCCCCAGCTCACGGGGGGCAGAGTGTCCTGTGGCCCCTCCGTCTCCTTCACACACAGACAGTGCTTAAAGCCACGTGTGTCCCCAGCCTCCCCCTGCCAAAATGGAAACCTCACAGCCTCAGCCCACCTCATCCAAGCCGGTGACTTTCTCCTGCGCTTTTATACACAGGCATGCTCTCACCATACATTGCTTTTAGCTGCAAGAAAATTTCTCCCTCTTACTGGCTTGCTCTTAAAGACTGCCTTCCCAGGCTAAACATCCTTTGCTTTAAATAGACGGGGTGACCCAAATACTATTGTGAATGATTATTCAAGGATGAAGTACAGACTCTAGTCCAATGTTTTTTACAAGACAACTTAAATCAATACGATCTTTCTGATTAGTAGTTTCTAGGAAACCCGTATGCTACATCATCCCTATTACATTCATCATTTGGCTCACTTTTGCTATATTTGTTCATGCGGTACATTATCAAGCGTCTGAAGCGTTTGCTCTATTGTCCTCTGGACCGCACTGACTTCTTCTAGAACAAAGTGTAGCTTAGAAATCCTCTGCTGTGGATTTTTGTAATGAATATTTTACAGTAAGCCACTTGTTACTAATGAGCCCAATTTTACTTGTACAACTCTTTTTATAACCTTTACTCTTAAAAAATAATTGGGAAAATTTACAATTGTAATTGAAGTGTTTATTAACTGATGGCCTACTTGCAAGATTTCACTGAACGCGGCATTGCAATTCAGGCCATTTTTCAGCTTTGTATAGGAAAAAACCCCTGCAAACATGGAAGCCAACATTTTTCACAGCACCTCTGAATATTCTTTTTTACTGTAGACTGTCTACTGTAGTATAGCAATGATTTCAACAGAAAGTATACTGAAAGCCTGAAATCTAAATCTAATTTAAAGTCTAAATGATGCACTTGATTAAAAATGTATTGTCTATTCCCAGCAAATCATATATTGAAACACTAATGTTTCCCTAATTTTAAGCACCATCTAGTGAGTCAAACATTAGATCTGATCTTCCAAATTACAGCTGAGAAAAATAAGATCATGGCTTGACTGCATCCCACCTAGTGCTAGGTCTGTTCCTGAGATTCATAAGTCAGTTGTTTAGTCACTGCCTGCTCTCTTGCTAATGGACATTAAATATTCCTCCAAAGGCGCTGAAGACCCGAGCTGCCGTCTGGAGATAATTTGTCTGTTGACAAAGGAGGGTACTGGCTGAGTAGGCTCCCTAGTTAGACAAAGCTAACTGCTAAAAGTGGAGCAGGGAGAAACCTCATTTCGATAACGATAATCTTTTTTTTGTCACACCAGGGCAAGGGACTGGAAAGGATTTGGCTTTATTTCAATTATAAGTGAAGAAAAAAAAGATCTCTGGGCAAATAAACAGCTTTATAAGGATCATGATTCTTACGATTTCTATTAGCTGGCTTGCCATGAAGATGAAGTAGGTCTGAGAGGGAATCGCACAGCAAATCTGCATGCAATTATAGGACCTGCTTATCCGGCGCTGGTATTAAATCAGCTCAGTTAAATCAGCACGGGCTCCTGTGGCAATGCGCTGTAATCAGCTGGCAACTGACCTGTATAAACTGCAGCCCGTGCGCAGAATTCGTCTGGAGAGCAGAACCAGTTTGGTTAACATGGCATCATGCTGGGCGCAGGCACAGACGTTCAGCCTGAGCCTCATTTGGCCTCTCTGAAGTTACAGTGCTTGCGGTCAGTGCTGTGCCGGCAAAACCGGTGCAAGCCTGGGCAGTGTCTGGCCTGGCCTTGCTGGGGGAGGGGAAAAGGCATGTTGCCTCTCCCTGCAAGTGCATCACTGGATGGGGAGAGCGAGCGTGTTTTGGCTGCTGCTGGCAATACCTACAGTTGCCCAAGCCACATCTCTGTGGCATCACAAGGCATCCCTTTCCTCCTTCCTCCCCACCGCCCGTACATGTCATTTTGCTAGCAAAGGGGAAGTTTTTTTAGCAAGAACCTGATTTATGGTCTATAATGTCATGATGGAAAGTGGATTCAAGTAGTAAATCAATTTTCAGAGCTATACAGCAATGAAGAACAATGTTTTTGGAGTCCTTCCCCATAAACAGAACAGAGCATGTGTAGGTACCATCAGTCTGCTCAGCAAGACAGCTTAGGGTCACTAGAACAGTCGCACGGCATGCATGGTCCCCGCTAGGATCCAGTCAGCTCCCAAACACCCCTCGATTACAGCAGTGAGCCAGAATTTCATGACATCACGCAAATAAATATAAGCAAATACAGTAAAAAGGCTTTACCTTTGGCTTGAGCAAAAGGTGAAATTGTTCAGTCCTGAGGGATCCTCCTCTGCCCCCAAGTCTGCTGGCTCATGATGCAGTAAAATGGTCTGGCATTTATCAACCCTGTCAAGCTTTGCAAGTCCTGAGCATGTTTAACCTGGAAAGAAAGGTCTCAGGAGGAGATTCCTGAACACCTCCACCCAGAGTTACGCAGGGAAAAAAAAGACAAATAAAAGCAAGCTTTAAGAGGTCAGAATGTGTAGCCTGCCCAGAGCTACTATTCCTGGTAGAAATTAGACCCTGAAGGGCCCAGGTGAAAATCGGGGATAATCCCCATATACGTGCTTCTAATTGGGACAAACTGAAAGTGAGAAAGCTGAGCAAGTCAGCTCCGGCCCATTCCCGGGGGCTCCGCGTCTGTTCCCAGCTAGTAACCGAGAGCACAATTATGCAAAGCCTCCTCTATAAACAGATTTCGGTTTATTACGGCCGAACCGGGGGAATCTATTTTTGTCACTGCTTTGTGTGAATGTGTTACCCTTGTGATTTCCAGTCAGGTCATTCCAAGTCAGCTGCTTTGGCTGCGGCTGTTGGTGGAATCTCCTCCGTCGTCCTGGTCCCTGGCCCCTTTGCTCGCCTGACTGGGGTCGGCTCCCGGGCAGTGGGGACGAGGGGATGCGCCTGCGGCTATTCTGGTAGCTGTGAGTTATGGCGGTGTCATGTGAAGCAAAGAGCCCAGAAATGCATGTCAAATCAAACCAGTGACTAATCATGATATTTTGGTTGTCTTAGTGCCTGCCGGGCAAAGAGTTATGGGCTTAGAAAATTTTCACGTAATAATCCCCGGGCGCTGATTCGATCTTCGGCTGAGGCTTCCTAAGGGAGTGCGAAAAGAGGACAAAAAGGGAACTACTGTCCCAGGGGTGGAGAGGTCTAAACTTATCTGAGTTTGAAACACAAACAAGAGAGGAGAAAAGCCAGCGCTCCCTTCTCGTCTGTGTCTGCTCAGAGCCATGCACTGGCAGCCAGAGAGGATCTATTTGATCTGCCTGCGGACCAAGAAGGGTCGAGGGAGACGGCTGAGCAGACATGAAGTGTCATTTGTTGGGATTGTCATCTAGCTCCCTCATCTGTCACCTGATGGCCAGCCAAGCAAGTGCTCAGCATAACCGTGGACCATTCATCCTTGCACAAGTGACGGAGGCGAGAAAAGTAAGCATCCTACAGCTGTTACAACATTCAGCTGTTTTTCCTATGAAGGAATGCATTGAATTCACTACAAATCTACTAACTGTCCCCCTATGCCAGGCAAGAGACTGATTTTTTTTTTTTTGGGGGTGGGTTTTTCTCTAACAGCTGGGGGTCTGGTGGGCATTCAAGCAATGGCTGTTGAGTCGGGCAGCTGTTTCAATATCTAATTGCATTCTAGCTTTAACAACTCAAGGGGAAAGCGTTGCATTGCCTACCATGAGCTACTTCCTGTCCTACTGCAAAGCGCACTGCACCGCTGTGCTCGCCCAGTACCAGACCCTGAGATCAGAGGGCTTTCTGTGCGATATTTTGCTGAAAGTGAAGGAAAATGAGTTTCCTGCACACAAGTCCTTGTTGGCATGCTCCAGCGACTATTTCCGAGCCATGTTCAAAAGTTACACCCGAGAGTCTAAGGCCAGTGTAATTCACCTGCAAGTCGTCTCACCCACCGGTCTCCAGCATGTCCTGGATTTCATTTACACTTCCTTGTTGCCTCTTTCCTTTGAAAGCCTGGAGGATACCTTGGAAGCTGCAAGCTACTTGCAAGTGACTGATGCTATTGGCTTGTGCAATCAGTACTTAGTTAACAATCTTGCCTTGGAAAACTGCTGCTTCTCCGCCAACGTGGCCAGGAAGTTCTACCTGCCGGATGCCTTAGCAGCAACAGAAAAATACATTGTTAATAACCTTTGGAAGCTGCTGGACTTGGATTTGACAGGACTGCTCGAGCTGAACTTCAGGTCTTTGCTAGCAGCGGTTGAATCACCAGATCTCCCCATGGTGAAAGAAACCCACCTGCTGAATCTTGTGCTGCTGTGGCTGAAGCAGGATAAATCCAGGCTGGCTCACGCAAGCAGCCTTTTAGAGCACATAAGGTACGGCCTCATCCCCCTGGAAGAGCTGAGAAAAACCTACACACAGTCAGAAGTGCCCCTCTCCGCAGGTATTAAGTGCTTGATCATTAAAGCAATAAATTACCATACATCTGTTTTCAAACAGCCTGTCCTGCAGGATAAGTCCACCACGCTGAGGAACCAGAAAACTCGGATCATTCTGCTGGGGGGAGGGACAGCAAGCGAGGGACTCGTCACCGATGTGGTGGCCTTTGACGTTTACAATCACAAGTGGCGAGCTCTCACGCAGGTGCAGGACAGGGTGCAGAACCACAGCGTGTGCGTGGTGGAGAACTTCCTCTACGTCTTGGGTGGGGAAATCGAAAGTGCTGCCCCGGGTGATGCTAAAACCGAAAAGATCTTATCGGTGACGAACAAGGTCCATCGTTATGATCCGAGATTTAACACGTGGACCCAAATCACGGGCATGCTGGAAAAGAGATGCCAGTTTTCTTGTTGTGTCCTAGGCAAGGATATCTTTGCCATTGGTGGAAGGGGTGAGGATGGGTCGCTGCATTCGTCTGTGGAAGTCTACAGCATCAGCAGGGACAGATGGACGAAGGCCAGCGAATTGCCATGCAAGATACATGGCCACGCCAGTGCCATCTGCAAGAATACTATATACATCTCGGGCGGCAAGTACTCGGACCCAGCCAACACAAGCAAGGACGTATATTCTCTGAGCTCGCTTGAAGGGCAGTGGATGAAACAAGCCCCCATGAGCATTGCTCGGTTTGGGCATCAGATGGCAACAATCAGAGAAGCCATATTCACCTTTTTAGGATTATATGAACCATTCTCTGAAATAGAAAGATACGACCCTGATCAAAACCAATGGACTCGGTTAAGACCACTGATGTATGATCGATTTTGCTATGGCCTGGCAGTGGTAGAGGAAACGGCTCTTCTTATCGGGGGAAAGAAATGGCAAAACTCACAGGAAGTCCCCACGCAAGACGTGGTTGGCTACGACATCGACAACGATGGCTGGGAAGAGATCTGCAAAGCCCCCTTGCCTTGGTGTGGGCTGCAGTGCGCGGTGCTGCAACTCTCTGAACTGGCCGACGAGCGGGACAGCAACAGCCAGCAGAAGAGGCCGCCAAACTATTGAGCTCAGGTGCTGCGGAATAATCATCCCAGGAGATGAGCCATCAGGGGGGTCCTGGAGAAGAAGAAAACTGCAATGGCACTGAACGTGACGGAGTGGAGGTTTTGCTTTGATAAGCCAAACGCTTGGTGGAAACAGGCAAGAAAGTCTGGCTCCAGCATGGGAGAAGGTGCTGGGATTTACAGAGCTGGAAGCTGATCTCACTGAGGAAGGATGTAGCAAGTAGCACATGTAAAGGTGACGAGCGAGAATCGTAATCCTTGACTTTTGAAGAATAATACCTAGATAGCAATTAGTAGGTGTTGCAAGTCAGATTTTTCAAAGGTTAAAAAATATAATCCACCTTTTCTGTCTTCTTAATCAGAAGTAATTTTCCCAGCTGGTAAGTGCTATTGAATTTTTATATGCTACGGCTAAGCAAAATGAAAGTGAGATGTATAAAGACTAGAAAATTGATGCCTACGAGAACTAATAATAAGTACCACCAAGGAAAAGGTATTATTTGATATGTTACATACTAGGCGAGAATATATTAGCTAACCAGCATGAAATTACTGGACAGAAAGCATGGATTTTTTGGTATGTAGACTCAGTTATGGCCAGGAGTTAAAACAGTGACTGTTTCATAGGAGCCACTTCTCTCCGAGTGGCCTTTGTTGTAGCATGCCTTTCAGATGCTTATTTTGCGTTATTTTAAAGACGCACACTACCGGTACAGTACATTTCTTTTGTATCCAAACCTTGTGTTAGTTTAGATGGCCGGAGCTGAATGGGTATGCTTATTATTAGACTCTAAAAAACATGTTACAGGAGTTGCTGTAACCAATGCCTTGATACTCACCGCGGCAGCATACGCTGCTTTATTGTGCCCGGTCATAATGGTAAAATTGCTCATGGGTGTTGAACTAGTACATGAGAGAATCCTGCAGTCAAAAAAGGTTTGCTTTCATCAAAGAGTACGATGGGGAGGGAGGTAACTGAAGGTGTTCAAAAGTCTTTATTCAGCGTCTGCCTACATCTGAAACAGCAATAGTCTTACTTCTTCTTGCCCATGTTGGCAGAGTTCGAAAGCACAGATTATGGGGGTACTTTAAGGTACGTGGATCTGTGAAATGCAGGCAAAACGGTCAGATGCCGCAGAATCACTTTGGGGTGGAGTAAATTGAATCTCGAGTCACAAATGTTCATTTAAAAGTTAAATTTATTGTACTTCATTTTACAGTGTTCCCTTTCTAGGCTGAGAGTTAATACAATAAAAATATATCTAGAAGAACATTTAATAGTCTTAAAAGAAGGCAGCACAACGGATAGGACACATGTTCTTTGTCACTAGACTAGCTTAAAAAACTGTAATGTTTAATTTTCACCTTTAAAGCAATCAAGCTGACTTTACTAATGTAAAGTGCAGGCAGAATAGCTGTTGCATAGCAACAGATCTAAGTCTTCTGAACTGCCTTGGTTTTGACAAGGAATCACCTACACAATGTGCATATACACCCATCAGATATAAAGAGGTTTTTATATGAATATATTTACTTTTGGTCCAGTAAAACAATAGCAAGAGAATCTAAATGCTTGGAACGATAGCACAATTGATTTCAAGTCAAGCATTTTTTAAGAGAAATTTACAAAAACCTCACAAATTTAATATACAAGTCAGTACCCATGCAGTAAATAAATGTCCAGTTTATACAAACAATATTCTTCTAATGGTACAAATATTACACTGGATCCAGAATTCTATACAAACGTTAATACATGATTCGTCATCCATATCAACTTGAATATAGGATTACTGAAAATGGGCTACAGAAAGGCCACTCTTTTGTACAATTGTGCAAAATCTGCAAAACATTTGCAATCCATATGCAATAAAATAACAAGAAAGAAAGAGGGAGGAATAAAAAGAAAGAAGGAGAGAGAAAATAATCTGTCCATTCTTTCCTTCATCCCTTCATGAATATAACTGCCGGGAAATATCAGAGCTCATAAAGTTTGAAGTACATTCACTGAGCTGCACAGGCAATAGTCTAAAGTTGGTAAAGAGTACAACTCACTGTAAAAAGTATAAAGGAGGCTTTTCTCTTTCACATGAGCATTATTAAATCATGTCGTGAGTCCTAACTTATGCAGCAAAATACTGAAAAGCAGCAGAAATATTTTGTCATGCTCTGATCACCTTTCGAAAACAAGCCCATAAAAAGTAAATACCTGATTTAAGATTCCCCTCCCACTATCCTATTCCAGGTATCTGCCTAACTCTAAGGAGCTATTGCTACTCGTATTCACTGGGTTGCCTCCAGCACATCTCAAATCTCATGGAAGATTAAAACATTTTAATTGGCTTGTGAACTCGGCGGAACCCAGAGACATCCCTTCCCCTTCAAAAGCAAACCAGAGGCTTTTTTACTCCGCAGTTATTTTTCAGGTTCTGTGCTCAGCTCTGCTCCCATCACACATTTTCCCTGCATACAATCCGGCCAAATTTCACAGCTCAGAAAACACACAGACGACTACTTGAAAAATCCTATTCATTCCTTTTCTATTGTGGGGATTTTCAAAGCCTCTCAGATTCGGAGCATTTCGTCGGGAACCTTTTCCACTGCTGCTTTTCTGGGCAAGAAAAATGCCGCTATCAAGGATGTTCAAAGTCTACATTTTCTCTTTTGCAAAATCTGCACATCATACTGATACCTTCAGTGCAAAAGCAGCATAAATGACAGTCCCATCACTAATTTTTTAAAAAATCAACCAAATGTGATTAAGAGACAAATAACACATCATTTGGTCTTAATTAGAATACAAACCAGCATCCCTTTGCACTGATGGTAAACCCTAGCAACAGGCTTTAAAAAAACACAAGGAAATAAGACCTAACCTTTTGATACTTAAATTCACATTAGTGATTTCTGTCTGCCAATTTTCACCCTTTTGTGTGTTTGACAAAACTGAAACACAACCACCCCATTACACTTTTTCCCTGTTATTTAAGAAAACTCCTAGAGTTTCTCATTCAGTATAAAAATTGGTTTTCTCCCGCCACCAAAATAGTACCTGCACTCCAAAAATGCAATGCAATACTGGAATTATATAATATAAAATATCATTGTAAAAGTGACCTTCGATAACAAAACATTTAGTTTGTGTAACTTCCTGTGTGAAGGCCACAGTCTTCCAAAAATGCTTTTAAATACTTTAATAGCTAAAGGTCATGTTTGCTATTTCACAGAAGGTAAACGCAAGCAGAGCATTGGTAGCATATAAAATATACAAATCCTCATTAAAGACATGGTATCGTTGACCATTGGAGGTTTATTTCACACAGCTGAGTAACAGTAAAATATAATTTACTAGAGCTCAAACATATTGATATAAAAACTACTTTATGCACTTAAGTAAAGGGCTGGAGTGTAGCTAATGGACAAAAAGAGAGACCTTTATACATGCGTTTCAATGTAAGAGTGAGTGTGCGCTAAGGAGGCTATAAGTGCATCAACCTCAGACGAGCCATTAACAGAGTCCCTCGGGGTGCTGCTTTGATAGATGTCCATGAAGAGATCAAGGTACATTTGTTTCCATTCTTGAAAGTCTCTAGATGTCAAAGCAGGATTATCCAGAACTTTATCTATAATGGCTACTTCTCCTTCCCTGGCCTGTGAGAGAAAAGGAACAAGCAAAGAGTCAATGAGAGTGATGAGTCACTGGCACAATCGATCACATGGGTGGAAGGAGAGAACAAGGGGAGGAAACTCAAGCCACGGAGACCCTAAAAGCAGGGGGACCATCTGACTGCTATACGTCTGCTTGCAAACAGGAGCCCTTCCTACAGGGCATCACACATCGCCCGGTGGGGCTAGGGCATCCCTCGCCTTGTCCAGCATCCTCAGAAATAGTCCCTATTCCCCCTCCTCGCCCCTCGTTCAGCTCAAGAAAAAGCAAGCCCCGTACTGTTTACTATTAGCTGCTTGCATTTCTCAAGATGGGTTTCACACGACAAAGTGCCATCTGTTTGCTCTTCTTGATCAGCATAAGAAATACTGCGTGGGTGCGTGGGATGCAGACAGATGGCCTCTCGCCCGCCAGCAGAGCTAAGCCTTTTTTAGCAGGCTTGTCATGGGGACATCTGAGCGCTACGTTGCAAAGGCTTGTGGAAGGACCCCCGTGTTAATGATAACTCGTCTTCATTAAAGATCCAGCGTATGCGATGGGCTGGCAGGCTGCAACCTCCTCTTACCACTGCAGTGGCAAGGAGAAGGCAGAAATGGGTAAAATCTAACATAGCTGCTGGTATCTCCTTACCCATCATTGAGGCAGGGGATGTGGCTGTATCATAGTCACTGGCCAGTGATTAGTTTATCAAGAGATGAGAGGCAGCCAGTATGGGTCAGAGTAAGCCCCTCTGATAAACCCGTAGCCACTCGCGGTTGTTGCAAGTGGTGGAAGCTGGATGCAACAGACTTAAGCCTTGGAAACACAGCTAACACGCAGGTTTTCAGCACTACTCCTCTGCGCAGGTATCGTGTGGTCACCAGCAACCTCCCCTCTATCCTCCCTGCCAGACGGGTTTCATGCTCCTCATTGCTAACTCACATTTTCCATGTCCATACTATGAGTACGTCAAATCTTTCTGGGGAGCATGTCAAAGGGAAATATTAAGCTGTGGCAGCCCAGCGTTGGTGGGAGAGGGTCAGAAGGGTCAGAGGCATCACCCATAAGCAGTAGGTTGAGAAGTATTTTTCATGGTTTGCAAACAGTAGCTAATTAACACTGTGCGCTAGAATACTCATTTTCAGAAATGGAGGTGCAAGCTGCGAATGACCAGTGGAAATGAAACCAGGGGAACTCCTGATTACCATATCTCTGCTTGAACTACCATAACCTGCTTCTCGCAGATTGTGGCTGGTACCCACACCTCCGCACTACCAGCCAGGTAGCTCATACTCGCTGGCAGCAGAATGATTTCGTGTTGTGTCACAGGAAAGAGAGCAGAGGGGTCTTTCATTAAGGACTTAGATGGTGGAATAGAGAGCCTATGGACAAGAGCTAGAAGCAATTTGGAGGGCTGTCTCAGGCTACTCATAATTTGGATAAATTGAAGGAGAGTTCAGAACACCAACTCCGACAGGCCAATGCAATTGGCTGAGCATTCAGGAAGGAGAAATCAAAGGCACTGATAAAAAGCAAGAATAACTGATGAGGTAGCAGCAGTAGCTACGACTACCAGCAGTACGGCAGAAGTGGAGCTCTGGGCTATAACGGAGCTAGAAACTCGTCATGCGTTACCATGATGCCATTGCAAAACAGGCACGTGTCACTCTACGCTGTTGCTGTACGCAAGAAACAGCAATTATCTGTCTTTGGTACTTGCTGCCATTGTGTTTTCAATTATTGCTGTCATGCACTTTAAGAATGATTTATACTAATCAAGGTCCAAACACAAATGGCGACAGGTTTAGAAAATACGGCTCATGGACAGAGAATGAACAAATTGTGTTTGCTTGGTCCAAAAGAAAGAAGTCCCAGAGAAGCATGAAAACAGGCATCCGCCGGGTAAAGGGGGTGCGCTGTTTTTGGAATTCCCTGGAGGAAAGCAATTCCATTTGTAGGAAGCCACTGGCATAATGTAGCTCAGGTATCAATAAATGCTAACAAGAAAGACAATTAAGCATGGCAGCAAGCCATACTGAATGACAGTTTTGGTATGAGTGATCCCACCGTGGTGCAAAAGCACAGATACAGAGTGAACCTCCTGCCACCCCGACGTGTCTGGGAGTACTGTGATTTTGTTTCAGTTTCTCACGCTTGTAGAAGTCATGTGGAAAGCCTGTATATCTTGACCTTTTCTGCCAGCCTCCAATCCTGTAAAGACTCACATACCCAGATAATACCACAAGTAGCAGTTGCCTTCAATGAGATGGTACCGTGCAGAAAGTTAAGCATGAGTAAGATTTTTTCAGGATGGGAGCCCCACAGCATGAACATAATATTGCTTAAATGCTTCTCTAGGTGATGGAAAACTAAATTAATTAATGTTGATAAAGCCCTCTTTGATGAAAGCTGTTATGAAATCCACTGTACAATTATCTAGTGACTTGAAATGTGGTAATTTAATATAGTTAACAGGGTCCCTGTGGAAATCCAGCATCTTGTTTTCTGAAATCTCTATCAGGACAGAATTGAAACTGCTGTAACAAACAAAGAAGCTGACAGGGAGGCTAAATGAGCTGTGGTACATTTAGAATAACCATAAAAATCTGGTTTTCACTATCATTGCCACTATCTATTTATTTAATCACGCCTACTGATTAAATACAATGATCCTATCAGCTTATGCAGAAAGCAAGCACACAGTTTCCTCCTGGACAAGCTCAGCAATCGGGAAATAATCAAGTGTTGTAAAAGGTACTGCTCCCTTCTGAAAGGCTGGCTTTGCTTAACTTTAGACTTCGCAATTACTGAGTGAATGCGTTTTGGTAAATGAAAATGTTCAGGGACAATAAAGGGGTTAAGGTCTCCTCTGATAATTTGGTGTCAAATTCTGTTAAACTAGCTAGAGGAGGAGCAGCTAACTGAGATTTTTATCTGCGCAGAAATAAAAACTGATCCCCTCACCTCGACGGCTCTCCCAAGGCACATTTTTCTCTGCTTCGCAAACAGCGCTTCCCCATGTCTCCCTTGCTTGTTTTGCACACTAGGTTCAGCCTGGACTCCAGCTGCGCACAATTAATCTCCAAATACAATACTGTCTGATCCAACCCTGGGGCAGGATTTTTCCTCCCTCTTTCATCTCACCTTTAAAGTGCTTTTCAGAATTCGCAGCTGGTGCAGTTTTTCATTGACTACTGGATCGCTACATCTCTTTACAAAAGATTTCTTATACTCCAGCTTAGTGGAAATCCGGTGTTCTCCTAAAGGAGACAGGCTGGCCTGCTCCAAGGCTCTGTACAAATCTTGCAAGGAGTCTGCTGTTTTTTCCTCTATCGTTTCAACTGTAAGGAGAAAAAGGAAAAAAAAAAAAAAGAGGAAAAAATAGAGAAAGGAACAATGTATCATTAACATGATTACAGGAAGATCTATCAAAAAGCTTCGCAAAACGTTTAACAGGTTTAACTAGATCATAAGGAGAACATTTCACACCTGCTAAGTTCCAGAAAAAAAGTGCTGGGATTGTAACTGCTCCTTCTCGCTAACTATTGCCTCCAGGAGAAAGGGAGAAAAACTTTCAAGAATGTAAAGTCTTGACCCGCAAAGACAGAAGAAAAAAAAGAGAAATAGTGCAAGGTGTAGTAATATTACAGTGACATACTTTCAGAAATCGCATCTCTAGTACTGCAGTTAAATATGCTGGTGACATCGTTATTACAGGGAAAGGAAGCCCTGGAAGCACCCTGCTGAGGAAGGTGATCAGGGATCGGATCTCGGGCCGAGAGCGCTGATACGGCATTCAAGGTTATGTTTACGATGCTGGCCTTGGAATGACATGTCGTTTTTCTTCCTAGAAAAGTCCACTTCTTTTTGGCTCTTATTTTTGGTACTCAGGAGTGTTGTTCGATAGTCAGTAATACTGTCACTTGTGGTGTCTTTTTACTCTACTATTA
>NW_008824468.1:1685255-1690937 GCF_000699105.1 Pygoscelis adeliae
CTGGACCTAAGAGCGCATTCATGGCAGCCTACCCAGCAGCGCCGCACACCAAACCAGAGCTGTTTCCATTATAGGTTTATTTATTTATTTGTTTATTACAGGTTTTAAAATACTTGTTCTAACTAGTACTGGGAACATTTTGAAAGAAAAAATAAAAAAGAAAGATTTTGCTTCTCTAAAACCAAAATCAAGCAAAGGTTGGGGATGAAATGTGACTCTGATATGAACATATGAAATGTTTCGTTTAGAAAGCATCAAAACATTTCAACTTCTCACACACTGTTTCCCCCTGCAGAGACTATTTGATGACTGTAGGAACTTGGGAAGTGGCAGTGACGTGCCAGGATTAGCTGAGTGCTGACCAGGAGAAGCCAGGGCAGCCCATGGGGAGCAGGCAGCCGGCGGGGCAGGCAGCTCCGTCCCTGCTGCCCTTCGCACACCGACACACCGGTGCACACAGCAGCCGGCCACCGCCTGTGCACAGCCTCCCACCCGTCTCCAGAGCCCTCGGGACCCTCTCACCCAGCCTCGGCTTTCATAGTGGTGTATGTTTTCCTGGCCCAAGGTACCTGTGTCCTCAGGATGCTTTCATGAAGGCTCTGGTAGGAAGGCTACAGGCGTTTGGTTTCAAGCATTACTTTTATCCTGTGACTGACCCTGCACCCAGACATAGCCTTAGCATGTGGCTGAAAGTTCAGCACATGCTAAAGTACCCATAAGTAGTGAACCTCAGTCTCCTCAGGTGTTTAGAGGGTTTTTTATTGAGCACCAACAGGGAGGACAGCTAGTGTTTAGAAGCGACATTTCTAGCCCACCAGGAGCTACCCGAGGCAACTTCCCATTCAAGCCCATACCTTGCAGTATGGCAACTACTCACCTCAGGCTCAAGCAAGAACTCCAGAGACCCAAATCTCCACAGCCCACCACAAAAAGTGTTTGCATTTATACAGATCTTTACACAATCAAAGAATTTTGCAGTCATCAACTAATCTAGCTATATCTCTCATCAGTTTATTCCTTTGCCCTTTTTAGTGGGTAACTGTTTTTAAAGCACTAATGTTTTTTTTAATCCCATCGTGTTCTAACCTGCTCGGAGAGCTGAGTTCATCACTGTAAGGGCTGGCTAGGATTTAAAGAAAAATAGAAATGAGATGCATTTCTCTTTCTTGTCGATTTCTTTCTTATTAAAACATCTAATGTGTTAAAGGGCAAAACATTCAGTAGCTGAATACTTAAAGATTGGTTAAAATCCCCCGTGGTCTTGATTTTTATGCTCTCTTAAAAATTCCATGCAGCAACAACATCAGATGTTTGGGATCTCTCTATGAGTTCATATCTCTGAACGCTGAAGTCCACCAGTCTGACAGCTGGGAAATGGAGTGATTTGCTAAAGGGCAAAGGGAAAAAAACACACCTTGATCTGACAGGGGAGTATTTTGCATCTGTTTTTCTCCTTCTCTTATCCCTTGTTATGCAAGGCAAAAAAGATGTTTCCTCGGGTCTCTTTTCCCCAGCAGTGTTGCCACGTTGTACCCTCAGGGGATTAGTGGAGGGAAAGTCTGCTGAAGAAGAGACCCAGTGCTTTGACTCCATGTCATCTGAATTTACTTTTCTAGGGTGACCTAGAGCCTGGACCAGCAACCAGCCACCATATCCAGGCTTACCATCAAAAACCCATGGCTTCCCGAAACACCAAAGGTCCCCACCACGGCGAAGGACAACGTTTGGGTTCAACCCTGATGTTCAATCCTGAATGACCAGTGCCTTTAATGAACCTGGAAGGCAGCATGGCCTGTGCGGGTTCAAATGCCGGGCTGGGGGGCTTGCACTGGCCCCCCCCGCCGCGCCGCCGGCCTGGTGGTCCACATGGCTGGCGCTCCTCAGGGCTCACCTCCTCGGGCAGGCAGCTGCTGCTCAGCATGGGCCTCAGAGGGACTGCAGACAGGGGGTTTCTCCTCGCCCCAAATGGGAACAGCTCTGAGGCTGCATGGGAAGAGGGGCAGCACGACAGGGGCAGGATGCAGGCAGGGTTAGGCAGCAGAGCACTGACGGCAGGTCTTTGAAACGCGTCGGCACATCATCTCCACCTGGCTGGGGTTGCCTCCCCCGGGCTCTGTCGTCGCCTCAGTGCTGTAGCTATGAGCGGCGTGTAGAAAAGGGGACAGGATTTGCTATAAAGGAAAGAGCAGCAAAGAAAAACAGCAGGTCTCTTCCCTTAAATGTCTCGCTGCTGCTGAGGCTGGGGAAGCTCAAACAGGGCAAGACGCCACCTTGTTCCACCCATGGCGGGGGAGAGGGCAGCGGGCGTCATGCTAACACATCTCAAGCCCTTAATGTTTTCCAGAGAAACACTGAAGGTGGTGGTACTGCTGCTCTCAATGGCTCTCAGTAGGCGGGAATGAGATTATAAAGGAATCTCCCCTCCCTCACCCTTCTGCTAAAAGGCTTTGATTGATTTCCTGTAGGTGTTGGTGAAACCCTTGGCACCATAAAGCATCTGAGGTACTTGATTAGATATACAGCTGAGCTTAAAACATATTTTCTTTTTTTAAATTGGTGGATTTGTATGCGAGTCATGCTATTACAGCAGGGCTGTCTCCTTAAAGAAGAATAAGGCCTCAGGTAATGCCTTATTTTAGTAGAAAATGTGGCCTAATGGGATTTGCAGATGACCTCAGAACGGCAGGCAATACATCAGGTTGTTTTTCACCCTCACTTGGCTGCTGAGTCACAGGTTGCGTCTCCCCAGCTGCCCTCTTTCTCTGAATACACTGTCAGGTAGCTGTTTCCACATCCTGTTAAAAAGAAGGGTCTCTTCACCGCAGCAATAATTTTGTCCCCTGCCCCACCCAAGCCTGAACAACTCTAACTCTGGAGCAGAAATAAAGCTGCATAAACTCTGCAGCACACAGGATCTAAATTCAGAACCGTATCTTCCAAATACAAGAAAACACAGGTACTAAATTTTGTAACAATGAAGCTTCTGCTGTGTCAAGTGAATGCAAAGTCATTTGCACTAAATTCAGGAGATAAGAATACATCAGTCTAGTAAATGGTGTTATTATTTTTCATTATTCTGCTTTTCACAAGGAAGAGTTTCTGAACTTTTTTGTACTCTGCCCTCGCTTCTTAAAATGCCGTAAATATTTTTATCTACTTTTACATTTTCCCAGGAGAGGGAGCTGGAGATTGTGGCTGGGTGGGTGAAACTCTCAGGGGTCAGGAATGGTTTGGGTTATTGGCATTCAGGAAAAAATGGTGGCATTTCTTACACTGTGCTGTCATTTGTTGTTGAAAAGAGCATGCCCTGAGCGCCATGACATACTAAATGTAACCACCTCCTGGCTCTCTTGGGCTATTCATCTTTCCGTTATTTCCCTCTTATAAACCAAGATCCTAAGAGCAATAAATAATAACATCAGGCACTTGAGGGAAAAGTGACCAGAGAGAAACAGTTAACATTGGTATTTACATGGATCAAGAGATGATCGGTCTGTGTACACTGATGATTCAGGAAGATGGTACTGAATTAGGGCCATGCAGAGGTCACCATCGCAACCCAGCTGGCTAACACATCGCTCTCTGGACACAGAGAATCTCTAGGCACACATTTCTCATAAATCTGCTCTAAATACATGGAATAACCTCTAGGAATTTTCAGTGGAGGTTCCTGCGCTTCTGTGACTCACTTTCCCTGTAAAAGCTCAAGCCACTGGAAGCTTGCATGGTTTTCCCCTTTCAGTGTGATACCAGAGGAACCAGTGATTGCACCAGGGACTATAAGTGCACATAACTGCCCATGCAAGGATAATACAACACAGTTACCCATAAATTTTGTCACCCACTGTGCTGACAAGGTCAGATTTTTCAACAGTTGATGCTCTCCTTTGAGGCCCCTTTGTGCTTTGCCAGTGCCTCCTAACACCACCCAGGCTCATCCCACTGTCTTCAGACTCCTCGTCCTGACTGATGGACACTGCTGCTGCCCCGATGGCATTCTCTGTTTTTCCACTATCCTCTTTGCTGTTTGCTACCTTTGCATCTTAGTGACGCACTTTCCTTCGCCATGCAACTCCTCTCATGCATGCCCACTCCTCTGCTTGCAATTAGCCCTGCATTTGAACAAAATTACTACCCTCTGCAAATCCTGAGAAAGCCGAGCTGCTGCAAAGTCTGTGACAGAGAGCGAACAAGGCACAAACAGTCAGACTGAAATCCCCTGGCTCCGCTGAAATTTAAATCCATTTTAATTTCTTTTGGTGAGCTCACTTTCTCTGGCAAAGGAACCAGCTCAGCTCAGCTTTCTCAGGACCTTAAGGAGGCAATTTTTTTAGAATAAATCACTAATTACGTTATTAAACAGCTGCCGTGTTATTTCCCCCCCTACAAATCCCTAAGATTTGGGAGTTACACCTTTCTGCTTCACCTTTCACACAGGGGAGGCATCTACCTGAAGCCTCCCAGAGACTTTCTGTGAGTGTCAGTAAATGCTCCACCAAAACAGAGGGCATCCCTGACCTCTGGGAAATGGTCTCAGGCTAGATAAAACAGGCCCTGATGCACAAACCTCTGGGTTGTGGGTTTTTTTTTCTTTGCCTTCTTGACCCTGTTGCGTGTATGTTGGGAATAGAGAAGTGTGTCTGCCACAAGCTAACTAGTAAGTGATGCAATCCCAGGACCAACAAAGCATTTTTGTAATCTTCCTGTGCCACAGCATGTTGGCTGTGCCAGCCTAAGAGGTCTATCAAAGCCTGCCTGGTCCTGCAATGGTTTCACTGGTAGGTAGTGCAGCAGACAGATGTCTGCTGATCCCTCGGGGAAGGGAGGCCTCCCGCGACAAGCTGTCGAGCCCCAGCTCAGGCTATCCGCCGGCCCAAGTGTGCTAACGGGCAGGCAGGGGCAGGGGACGTAACGAGACCACAGGGGCCCACAGCCTGGCTGGGCTTGTAAACCCCGGGGAACAGTTAGGAGAAAGGCAGAAGGGATCTCCCTATATTTAAGGTGAAAAAGCAGAAGGATGGAAGTAGAGCGGATGTAGGTTTTAGTTGTGTTGAGGGGGAGGGGAAAGAAGAAATCCTCCAAAGAAGTAGTTGTTGATTTCTCAGTGCAAGGCTTAAATCTGTCTTTGCTGCTGTTCAGGTTAATCATTAGAGTCCAAACTGCACAAGAGGGAGACATATCCAAATGCTTATGATGCAAAGAACCAGGAATTACAGTAATTTTTTATACTATTTGAATGGATGGCAGGCAGACTAAGCTAGGTATTTCCTTTCCCCCCAGACTACAAGCTAAAAGGAACGAAATGGTGAAATCAATGAAAGGTTTACAAGGAGACGGTGTCTGCACAGCTGTGTGCTGCGCATGAGGTCACCCCTGCACAGGTATGGGAGGAGCCACGGTGGCATGGAAAGTCAGCTCCTGGTAGGAAAATGCTGCAAGTCACATCCCTGATTACTGAGAAAAGGAAGAAGCAACACAGTGTTTAAGCCTGAAATGGTACAGCGGGCAGGAGGTGCAATAAGACGCAGCTCAGGTCTACATGGAAGCCAGCTGCTAATCATCTGCTCTGGGTAATATAAAGCAGATTTCCCTGTTAAAGCACAAATAGAAACCTGTGTCATCTCCTACGCCACGTTACGGCAAAATCAAGGCCTGACTGGGCATGTGAGTATGCCTGTGCAT